>NW_007249890.1:406481-423077 GCF_000164805.1 Carlito syrichta | reverse complement strand
CCTCAGCCTCCCAAAGGTGTGGGATTACAGGCTGAGCCACCGAGCCTGGCTTCCTCTGCCTTCTAATGCTGCCCCTGCACTGCAGTTTTTTCTATTTTTCACGTCCAGTTTTTTCTATTTTTCAAAACTCCTTAGCCGGGCATGGTGGCACACCCCTGTAGTCCCAGCTACTTGGGAGCCTGAGGGTGGAGGATCACGTGAACCCAGGAGTTTGAGGCTGCAGGGAGCTATGGTCATGCCATTGTACTGCAGCCTGGGTGACAGAGCAAGACCCTGTCTTTAATCAATAAATAGCAATGAAGCCCTTTATCAGGTTAAATAGAAAAAGTCACCGTGTTGAGGGCCTCTCATCCCTAAATCGCATTCCTAGGCCCCATGAAAACAAAGGCAGGTGGCTGAAGGCTGGCTGATGGCTGACTGGTGGGTGGGACTTAGCATGCACTGTTTTGGCTGCAGGACCTCTGATGGTGATCGTAGAATACTGCAAATATGGAAATCTGTCCAACTACCTCAAGAGCAAACGTGACTTGTTCTTTCTCAACAAGGTAAGATCTTAAAAGTTGGAGTTCTTTTAAAGGCAGCAATGAGTTTTCATTTAGGCAGTAGCGTGTAAAGGGAGAGAAATCTGTATTCTACTCAGTCTGTTCTTTTCTCCTCTTTCCATGCTTTTCTTCCATACTAATCTGTCACACTCTGTGGACAACACAGAGAAGCATTTGATCCCTGTATATGCAGGAGTAATTAGGGACTAAATTTACTAGCCTGTAACCCCAGCACTTTTGGAACCCTACGAGGGAGGATTGCTTGAGCCCAGGAGTCTGAGACCAGCCTAGGCAACATAGAGAGATCTTACCTCTAAAAAAAAAAAAAAAAACAAAATCAAAAAATTATCTGGGCTGGGTTTGGTGGCTCAGTCTGTAATCCCAGCACTTTGGGAGGCCTAGGTGAGTGGATTGCCTGAGCCCACGGGTTCAAGACCCGCCCGAGCAACTTGGCAAGACCTTGTCTTTACAATAGTTCCGGCTCCTTGGAAGGTTGGGTGACAGAGTGAGACTCCAACTCAAAAAAAAAAAATTATCTGGTTGTGGTGGTCCACACTTGTAGTCCCAGGCTAAGGTGGGAGGATCGCTTGAGCCCAGGAGTTTGAGGCTACAGTAATCTATGATCGCACCACTGCATGCCAGCCTGGGCAACAGAGTGAGATCCTGACCCTCCCCACCAAAAAAAATTACTAGCCAATTATCTAAATACTTATCAAATCATCTAGATAATTTTACCTCTCATTTTCCCCCTTTCTCTCCATATTTGTGTGTGTGTACATCTGTATATATACACACACACACAAGTTACTTATTTCTCTTTAACTTCTTTTTTTCTTTTTGGAGTCTCACTCTGTTGCCCAGACGGGAGTGCAGTGGCCGCTCCCAGACACCGCAGCCTCGACCTGCTGGGATCTGGCGATCCTTCCACCTCAGCCTTCCAGGTCGCCGGAATTACAGGCATGCGCTACCACGCCTGCTGATTTTTTGATTTATTGTAGAGATGAGGTCTTGCTGCCCAGGCGGGTCTCGAACCCGCGGGCTCAGGCAATCCACTCACTTCAGCCTCCCAAAGGCGCGGGATTACAGGCTGAGCCACCGAGCCCAGCTAGTTCCCTCATTTATTAAATGGTGCTAATAATAGAGCCCGACTGATGGAATTGTTGGGAGAAGAAAAATCTCTCAGTCAAGCACTCAATAAGTGTTTGTCATCACCATCACCGTCGCCAGTGACCCACTGAGACAGAAAAATCGAGCAAGTCCAACTGAATGCCCGTGATCTATATGGTGGACAAAGTGTCAGAATCTCAGAATGATGCCCATCTTTGTCATGTGGGCACGAGTCTTCACACAAATAAGAACGACTGGACAGCCAGCCTGTTCTCCCATCCCCCAAACTTTGGTCCAACCAAAGACACAGGCAATATCTGTAAGAACATACTTTCCCCAGTTTTAAACCAGGCCACTGAATGATGAGCAATTTTTTCTTTTGAGTTGGAGTCTCACTCCATCGCCCAGGCTGGAGTGCAGTGGCACACTCACGGTCACCCCAGCATCAACCTGCTGGGCTCCGGGGATCCTTTCGCCTCAGCCTTCCAAGTAGCCGGAACTATAGGCGCGCGCTACCACGCCCAGCTCATTTTTGATTTATTGTGAGATGAGGTCTCAGCAAGTTGCCCAGGCGGGTCTCGAACCCACGGGCTCAGGCAGTCCACTCGCCTCGGCCTCCCAAAGTGCTGGGATGACAGGCTGAGCCACTGAGCCCGGCCATGATTAGAATCATGATGCTGAAAGGGATCTTCGTGATCAGCCAGTTAACACTCCCAGATTCGGGATGTGCCCAGGGAAGTCAGGTGGGTGGGTTAAGGACACCCACCTACCATGAGGAGCAGCTGGGGGAGAGAACTCAGCTCTCTCGATGCCCCTTCCAGTGCTTTCTCTGTGAAAAAAATCCAAAAAAAGTGGCGAGAGGTGCCCTGAGAGCAGTGCAAATTCCCCTTAGTCCTGAAATCCTGGACTGGCCTCAGGAAGAGCTTAGCCAGCAGAATACCCCAGGGACCTGGGCAGGATGGAACGTTTGGGTTTGTGTGTCCTTTGTTTTGAAGAGCTTGCTTCCTTCTCTGGCTATATTTAATGATTCGCCTCTCTGTGCAACTTGGTGGAACTTAGTGTTTTCATGGAAAGCACATGGCTGTCTTTCATATCTGGAACCTAAAGGAAAATAAAGAGAAGGTGAAGAAAAAAAAAACAAAAGGCGACGTTGAAAATAGGAGATTTCACTCTTCAAAGAACACCGGGATCCTTAAATGTTATTTGTTTTTGATTTTTATTTATGTATTTATTTATCTTTGGGAATCTTACTCTGTCATCCAGGTTGGAGTGCAGTGGCAAGCTCACGGCCACCACTGCCTCAACCTGCCGGGTTCAGGTGATCTTTCCACCTCAGCCTTCCAAGTAGCTGGAACTACAGGCACGCGCCACCACGCTTGGCTAATTTTTTGATTTTTTATTGTAGAGATGAGGTCTCACCAAGTTGCCCAGGCTGGTCTCGAACCTGTGGGCTCAGGCATTCCTCTCACCTCGGCCTCCCAAAGTGCTGGGATTATAGGAGTGAGCCACCGCACCCGGCTTTAAATATTATTTGTAATAAAGTCACTCACTATATTCTGCCAGGGTCCCCAAAGCTCAGTCAGTTCACCTTTATCTAACAGAGATGGTTACAGATAAGCAAAACTGAACATCCCATGGATTGGGAATCAGGAAGCAGGTGAGAGGGAGCTTGAGTTTTGGTTCCTGGGGACACACCCAGGCTGTGACTTCTGGATGGGATGAGGAAGACTGCTGTCTAGAGAGAGCTTGTTGAGAGAGCGTGTTCCTTATGAGTAAGCCACTTATGAGTAAGCCACAGGGCATTTTCCTCCCCCACGCTATTACTAGCACTTTCTGTGCCGCCTTCTGTCCTGCGAGGGGTCTTGTGAAGAATCAAATTCCAGTCCCCAGATGAGCAGAATCTGGTCTAACTGCCTAGTGGACACACAATGACAGTGAGATCTCTTCTTTACCTGCCCTCAGGTGGGTCACCTGCGGTGGCAGCGGGTGCCCCACCCCCCTCAGCCCCCAGAAGTCTGTCTTCAAGGGCCGGGGGCCTCCATGCCCTCCGCCTTTCAGAGTGTCCGGAGGCTCCCTCTGCCCTCTGCTTGCTGCCACTGTGCCCTCTAGTGGAGGGATCCCTTTGCTTTGCCATTTCCAGAAAAGCCAAGGAAGGATGGGGAGGCCGGTTCATCCTAGCCCTGATGGGTCAAGGGACACCCTGAACCCTCGTCCTCACCCAACCCCCTCCTCTGTCTCAATCTAGCAGAATCAAGGCTAGGAGCACAGTCTGCTCATAAAGCCCCTGCAAGGGCTAGGTGTCTAGTGTCAGAGTTACTAGATGAATTATTAAGGGCAATAAGAGTATTTTCTGGTTCTGCATTAACACCCAGACCAACTCCTTTCTTGTGAGTTTCAGATGAGGAAAACGAACCCTAGAAAAATAAGGCGACTTACTCGAGATGGCATGATTCATGGAAGAGCTAGATTATGAGCACAGGTGTGGATGCCCAGTGTGGCGTTGAAGGCCTTTGCTACCCTTGTTAGGATCAAACGGTATCTTTGTTTTGAGTGGATGGGAAAAAAAGAAATGGTCGTGTTCCCTCCCACCCCAGGAAAAGCAGAGAATTCGGTAACTGTAGCCGTCTCGGATCACTTCTCTTAGGGATTGAGAGTGAAGCCCCGAGTGCAAAGGGAGCCCTTTTCCATCACTGGTGTCATCCTTCACCAGATGGCGTGTGGCATGGCACAGTGGTTGGGGCACAGACTTGGGAGCTGGCCAGACTTGGATTCCAGCTTTGCCATAGACTGCCTGTGTGTGACCTTGATTCTTCCTTAACTGCTTTGAACCTGTTCTTGATTAAATTTTTGGCAAGATTGAATGAGAAGTGCACCTACGACTTTAACGTTCTGGCTCACAGGCTAAGCATTCCGTCAATGCCGGCGGCTGTTCATAGTCTTTGGCCTGAACAAGATGCGGCCTAGAAGCCCCTAGAAGGGCAGAATAGACTCCACAACCTAGGAGTAGCCTGGTGCTCAGCCCTGCAGGCCTCACTGCTGATTCACTGTCAAGTCAAGTGGTCTCGACCCAAGCAACCGCCCTTTTTTTTTTTTTTGAGTTGGAGTCTCACTCTGTCAACCAGACTGGAGTGCAGTGACCGCTCCTGGCCACCGCAGCCTCGACCTGCTGGGCTCCGGCGATCCTTCCGCCTCAGCCTTCCACGTAGCTGGAACTACAGACGTGCGCTACCACGCCCGGATAATTTTTTGACTTATTGTAGAGATGAGGTCTCGCCTGCCCAGGCGGGTCTCGAACCCGCGGGCTCAGGCAATCCACTCACCTCAGCCTCCCAAAGGCGCGGGATTACAGGCTGAGCCACCGAGCCCGGCTTGCAACTGCCCTTTTGAGGGGTCAGTTTCCTGCGGCTGTGCTGGGGCTGCCTTTCACCCCCGGTCCCTTTTGGTCTGTTCGAAGGATGCCGCCCTACACGTAGAGCCTAAGAAAGAAAAAATGGAGGCAGAGCTGGAGGCAGGCGAGAAACCAAGGCTGGACAGCGTCACCAGTAGCGAGAGCTTCGCGAGCTCCGGGTTCCAGGAAGACAAAAGTCTGAGTGATGTTGAGGAAGAGGAGGGTAAGTATTCGTTCCTTCCTGTCCTTCGGCCTGAGATATTTTTGCAACATACTGTGCATCTCTGAAATTTTTTTCAGATTTATCACCCCCATAAACATCCGTGGGAGACGCGAAGGGTAGTGTCTTGAGGAGATAAGATTTGAATTAAGGTTATTTACAGAGTTACTAATTTTGACAGGGAACCACACAATTGTCTCCCCTCAGGCCGTTCTGTCTCAGAGAATCCCCCCCTCATCCCGCACGCTTGAGTGGAATGGGCCGGAGGCCTAGAAAAATCTCCGATGTTCAGATGTTCACGTTGAAACTCAAATGCTCTGGAAAATGAACTCTGATCTACTTGTTGGTTTATTTTCTGTTTTGCTAACATTGTTCCAATAAACGGGGGTTTGGTGGGATACCAAGAGCCATTACAAACAGTTACGCTTCTAATGCTTTCCAGATTCTGACGGTTTCTACAAGGAGCCCATCACTATGGAAGATCTGATTTCTTACAGTTTTCAAGTGGCCAGAGGCATGGAGTTCTTGTCTTCTAGAAAGGTCAGCCTTGCTCTGCACTGCTTTTCTTCTTTGCCGGGCTTGGACACACACCTTTGCTGTAAATCCACTTTTCCCAGATTTGCTTATACCTGTGTCCTTAAATGTAGAGTACACCTCACCCAAAGGGCCTCGGCTTACCCTGATCTGAGGAGTTTTGAGAATGATGAGCCTTGGACACCAGTGAAGTATTCTAGGGGAATACTTCACCAGGTTTTGGACTAGATAAGTCTGACAGCAGCCAGGCTTGGTGGCTCAGCCTGTAATCCCGCGCCTTTGGGAGGCTAAGGTGAGTGGATTGCCTGAGCCCGTGGGTTCGAGACCCACCTGGGCAGGCGAGACCTCATCTCTACAATAAATCAAAAAATCAGCCGGGCGTGGTAGCGCATGCCTGTAGTTTCGGCTCCTTGGAAGGTTGAGGCGGAAGAATCGCCGGAGCCCAGCGGGTCAAGGCTGCAGTGGCCGGGAGCGGCCACTGAGCTCCAGTCTGGGTGACAGAGTGAGACTCCAACTCAAAAAAAAAAAAAAAAAGTCTGACAGCCATTCTCCATGGCAACCTTTGGCATATTTCCAAAACTGGCCGGAACCTCAGAATAGATGACTTCACAGCTGGGTGCAGTGGCTCATGCCTGTAATCCCAGCACTTTGGGAGGCTGAGACTGGGGGATTGCTTGAGTCCAGGAGTTTAAGACAAGCCTGGGCAACATAGCGAGACCTCATCTCTACCAAAAAATTTTTTTAACAATTGGCCGAGTGTGATGGGGCACACATGTAGTCCCAGCTCCTTAGGGGGCCGAGGCTAGAGGATCTCACCCGAGCCCAGGAGATCGAGGCTGCAGTGAGCCATGATCAGGCCAGCGCACTCCAGCCTGGGTGACAGAGTAAGACCCTGACTCAAAAAAACAAACAAAATACATGACTTCACAGGAGAGCTCCTATGAGTATATCCAGATGGGACCCTCCCACAGCACTGTAGCTGGTTGGAGGTCTGACCTCAGCAGCTCAGGATAAAAGGCTGAGGGGATGTTTTGCTCACTGGTTAAAACTCAGATTGCCAGCTTCGTTGGCCAGAATGCTGTCCTGCAAAGCAGTGGCCCTGCGGATTCAGAGCATTGCTTGACATGTGCCCCAAAGTACCCTCATCTGTACAGCAGCACTGCTTATTTATGACACCTCCATGTGCACCAGGGTGCTCCCTTCGCAGCATGTGAAATGGATTCTTGAATTAAGAATAATGACACTAGGCAGGCGCAGGAAATTCGCCAGTTAGATGAAAGAAACGCATTGATTATGTAACTGTTTTATTGTAGTGCATTCATCGTGACCTGGCAGCGAGAAACATCCTTTTATCTGAGAACAATGTGGTGAAGATTTGCGATTTTGGTCTCGCCCGAGATATTTATAAGAACCCCGATTATGTGAGAAAAGGAGATGTAAGTCGTCCTGGTGTTTATCTGATTCCTTTATACCCTATCATTTTTGAACCACAGACCAAAGCCCTGGGTAAATATTTACCCTTTCTCCACAGTAGTCCCTGAAATCTGTCCTGCGCTTTCTACGAAGACAAGCAGCCGGAAGAGCTGTGTCACCGAGGGGCCTGGCCTGGGGCTTAGAAAGGCCAAAGCCACGGTCCCCGGGTTCTGTTCTCCCCTGGTCCCTGGCTTGCCACCTGTCCTTTGCACAGCACCGCCTGGGCCTGGCTAGCCTGAGCGTTTGGCGGGGCCCTGGTGAGACCTTAACGTTACCTTCCTTTGACTCCCTTGGGAACTCCTTGTACCACCAAAAAGAACAGCCTGGACTCTTCCCCTTGAATAAACCCAGATGATTGATGCGGCAGGTGTACCTCTCTCAGGAAAGGGTGGGGGAATTATCAGCATCATCTCACCGTGGAGGAAATGGCTAGCCTCCCTTGTGTGCCTCCTGGCCTCAAGTCTCTCTGCTGGCTCCCACTGACTTCTATTCCCTGCTTGTTTTTGGACAAAGTGTTATTTTTCCCTTCTGTGGGTGACCTCCTGCGTCCTCTCTTCTCCTGTCCCCTGAGGGTTCAAGGCCCGTCGCAGGAGTGGTTCTCAGTGTGAGTGAAGGAACACAAATCGCCTGCAAAACTTGTTTGCCAGCCCCAGCCCCCAGGGTTTCTGAATCAGTAAGTCTTGGGTGGGATCTGACAATTTGCATTTCTAACAAGTTTCTGTCTATTATTTATTTTTTCATTTGTTTTTTGAGTTGGAGTCTCTCTCTCTGTCGCCCAGGCTGGAGTGCAGTGGCATGATCACAGCTCACCGCAGCCTTAACTTCCTGGGCCAGGTGATCCTTCCTCCTCAGCCTTCCAAGTAACTGGGACTCCAGGCATGCACCACTACGCCCGGCTAATTTTTGTGATTTTTTTTCTTTAAAGATGAGGTCTCACTGTGCTGCCTAGGCTGGTCTCAAACTCCTGGGCTCAAGAAATCCTCCCTCCTTGGCCTCCCAAAGTGCTGGGTTTACAGGTGTGAGCTACCACACCCAATCCTCTAACTAGTTTCTAAATGATGCTTACACAGCTGGTCCCAGGACCGTATTTTGAGAATCACTGCTTCATAATCTCTTTTTATAAAAGGCAAACAAACAAACTTTCCTTGGAGCTCTGGTCTGCAAAGATGGCCTCTACCTATGTGTGTGTCTGTCCCTCATTTCTGTTCATCTGTGTCTCTTTCAGCCTCTCCCTGACCCCGCCTCTCATTTTTCTCTGTCTTTTCTTAATGCCGTGTTTCCCACTAGTTCCTGTCATCTCAGGTGTGAGGCCTAACTCGCTGGGACTCCTGCTTTGCACAAGAGAAGGAAGATTTGTCTGCATGAAAACCAGCGATGCCTTCTCCTTCCTCTGGCCTTCCTTCTTTGCAGTGTCTTTGCCCACTCTCCCCTTCTAGTGATTTTGCAATTCTGTCGTTTTGCTTTCAAAATCCCCCTCCTCGGGAAATATTCCTAGAGGCCACCGCCAGTTTTCAGGACGTTTTCTAGTCATTCTTGTGCAAGCCCCTGGGAGCTTCATGAGGTGCAAGCTGTTTTGCCAGGAGGGTTTCCTACCGAACCCTGGAATTAGGATGTGTTGAGTCTGTGGAGGGGCTTCCCACACATGCCTTGCCTGAGTCGTGGGACTCAGCGGCTCTCCAGTACAGCACCGCCTGTGGGAAGGGTCTGCCCTATTTAGGATACCATCACTGCGCTAGTGATTCATGGGCCAAGTGTTATCTGGGAGGTGACCCGGGGGCACTTGGGCCGAATCTGCTTTGTCTTCACGCCCTTCTGCTTAAGGCCCACTTGCTCTCTTCTAGACACGGCTTCCTCTGAAATGGATGGCTCCCGAATCTATCTTTGACAAAATCTACAGCACCAAGAGCGACGTGTGGTCTTACGGAGTTCTGCTGTGGGAAATCTTCTCCTTAGGTAAGTCTGGGGGCGGGAAGAGACCCATAGTACCAGGGGCAATGTCTGCCTCTGCCGAGTATCCTGTGGGTAGACACAGCCTAGATCAGCCCCTGCTTCAGCTGGCTAGAGCCAAGGGTCCGTGCAGGATCTCAGAGGAGCAGTGGGCCCTGTGAGTGTGCCCGTTCGATGGCGAAGAAGTTTGGTGTAAAATCTGAAGTCAGGTTTATCATCTTTGGTGCTTGGCCACCTTCTCCAGATTCCTCAAACACCCGGATGTCTAATGCCACGACTCCTTCTCTGCCGCATCACTGCCCTCTTGGGGTGTCCTCTTAGGAGAGGCTCTGGCAACTGCCGTCAAGCCAGCAGGGAAGGTGAGGTTAGAAACGGGAGGACTCTGACGTGGGGACATGCTGCAGCCCTGACACCGGCTTATGCAGGATGAACAATAGAAAGCACTGGTTATAGTCCTTCTGTCTGTAGTAATGACCGCCATGGGTGGCTGGGGACCTCATTCAAGGCACACAGATGCACACAGACACACACGGATGACCTGAGGCCTCCCACACCCGAGTTCCAGCCAAGAGTTTTTTAGACTTTGCCAAAAATTTGCCTTTCCCAGCAAATGAAAGTCACCCAGTCACATCCCTGGTTTCCTGTAATGTGTAAAAATCATTCCCCTGCTTTCGATGACAGGCACCTGTTGCTTCCAGTCTTTGAAAGCAGCTTGGCGGCCGCAGTGGCCCTGCAGTGACACGGTGCCAGGGCCGCACGCCTTCCAGCTGCTTCCTACCAGCCATAATCACTAGAAAACACAGACAAACGCTGAGGCAGACGAGGACCAGAGGGTTGGGCAGAGTGGGCTGGGATGCCTGGCCTACCAGCCTCAGGCAGGAATCCCCCGTAAGGAGAGGTGGCAGGGGAATCTTGGACAGTAAAACCGGCCAAAAGGCAAAGTTTAGGCCCCTCCAGACGCTCAGGCCTGCAAACGCCCAGCCGTAGGCAGCCCCCACCCCATGCCACCGTTCAGCCTGGTCCCAGAGCCCAAGACACCTCTTCCCTCAGGCCTGTCATATCTCTTAGACCCCCTGCTGTGAGAAGTTGGCAAGGATATAGTGCATCAAAGGTATGTGTGGTCCACAGTAGCCTGTTCCACGTCTAGTGTCTTTTTATTATTTATTTATTGTTTTGTTTTTGAGTTGGGGTCTCACTCTGTTGCCCAGGCTGGAGTGCAGTGGTATAATCACGGTGCACCACAGCCTCGATCTCCTGGGCTTAGGCATTCCTTCCACCTCAGCCTTTTTTTCTTTTTTTTTTTGAGTCGGAGTCTCACTCTGTCGCCCAGACTGGAGTGCAGCGGCCGCTCCCGGCCACCGCAGCCTCGACCCGCTGGGCTCCGGCGATCCTTCCGCCTCAGGCTTCCGAGTAGCTGGAACTACAGGCGCGCGCTACCACGCCCGGCTGATTTTTTGATTTATTGTAGAGATGAGGTCTCGCCTGCCCAGGCGGGTCTCGAACCCGCGGGCTCAGGCAATCCACTCACCTCGGCCTCCCAAAGTGCTGGGATTACAGGCTGAGCCACTGAGCCCTGCTCACCTCAGCCTTTTACAGCTCAGTCTGTAGCTGGGACTACAGACACCTGCCGCCACGCCTGGCTGGTTTTTTAATTTGTTGTAGAGACGAGCTCTCGCTATGTTGCTCAGGCTAGTCTCCAACTCCTAGGCTCAAGTAATCCTCTTGCCTTGGCCTTCCAAAGTGCTGGGATTACAGGCGTGAGCCACCACACCCAGCTCTGTTAGCTTTTTAAAAAGAAGCTGGCTAACCCAAAGGATGAATCTCTAAGGGTGGGACTTCTTTAGGGTTCCTTTTGGGGAGAGGGCAGGGCCCTTTCAGATGACGCCCCTTCCCCTGACCTGACAGGCAGGAGTAGCCACAGGAATGGCCTGCAGGCCCTGAACACCCAGCGCCATAGACCAAGCACCAGTGTGTGTCACTTGCCGAGCTTCTCTGTGTCACATGGCACATTGTGATCCATTCTAGCCCTTGGGGATTTATTACTCCAACATCTCATGAAAGGGAGAAAATAAAGAGCGAAGCACCCCTGGGGCCTGCTGTACCAGAAGCCGTAAAGTGCCCGGTGTCTTTCCATGCTGTCTCCTGCAGGCGGGTCTCCATACCCTGGAGTGCAGATGGATGAGGACTTCTGCAGCCGCTTGAAGGACGGCATGAGGATGAGGGCTCCTGAGTACGGCACCCCTGAAATGTGAGCCCCCATGCCCTTCCCACCCGGCGTCTCTGAGAGGCGTGGTAGAATCCCAGTCTTGGAAGAGGCGATGGCTTCTCTCGTTCATTAGGGGTGCCCCTCCTCCGCCCCTGGCGGGCCAGCTGTGTTCTAGAAGTGGGGCATGTTGTCCCTGGTCCGTCCCCATCTATTTCCCCTCCTGACCACTGACATGACTTTCCAAGGCCTCTGGCTGGAAACTGAGGTTAGAAATTCAGTGTCTAGTTCTGAGTACAGGCAAAACAAGTAAGCCACCTGGGAACTGAGTGTAAGACGCTGGCCTCAGAGCAGAAGCCGGATGGATCACAGGGACCGAGGGCTGGAAGCTGCTATCGGCCAGCCCTCTCTACCTGCACGGAAGACTCACGAGTGCGGGTCTTGGGTCCAGACCCATGGACTGCAGGACAGGAGGTGTCAGAGAGGAAAGGGGAGACTTCCTGGCTGAAGTTGCCACTGTGCTCTACAGAAGGCTGGGCCAGCAATACAGCTTCTGTTTGTTTGTTTGAGTTGGAGTCTCACTGTGTTGCCCAAGCTGGAGGGCAGTAGCACCCTCACAACCGCCACACCCTTGACCTGGCGGCTTCAGGCGATCCTTCCACCTCAGCCTTCCAAGAAACTGGAACCACAGGCTAGCGCCATCACACCCAGCTGATTTTTTGAGACGAGGTCTCACCAAGTTGCCCAGGCTGATCTCAAACCCCTGGGCTCAGTCAATCCTCTCCCCTCTGCCTCCCAAAGTGCTGGGATGACAGATGTGAGCCACCACGCTGGGCTGCGAAACAGCTTCTTTAGAATCTGTCAGGAATGGTCTCAGCCGCTGTTGGAGCTGCCTGGGCCACATGACTTGTGAGGCGTCTTCCTGCCGTGCCGTCCAGGGACTCTAGGAAGACAGCAGGCCCCACGTGAGGCTTTCTCTGTTGTGCAAAGTGCACTTCTTCCCTCTCCTGGACACTCTTTCTTCCTGGGCTTTGTGACTGTTTTGCCCTTGGAGGTCTGAGAAGGAATGTGATGACACTCGCACTTTTGTGGCGCTGTTGGCAAGGACTTGGGCCTCCCCAAGGTGGCGCCTCCTCTCCTGGACCGGTGGGCAGCCGTCATCCATACAATGGGGTCCTGTCAGAAGCCCTGGGCTGGCCTCTAAGGAGGAGTTAGGGGAACAGAGGAAGCGGGGGCTTGACCAAAGGGCAAGGTCATGTCTTCTTCCTTCTCATCGTCTCAGGACAGGGCAGGGCAGACCCAGGAGGAGGAGCTGGACAAGGCGGGCAGGGGCCCTGGGCCTGACGGCAGGGATGGCGAGCGTCGCCTGGGAGGAAGGGGCCTGCTCTTGTCTGTCTTACGGGGCGTCCCCGCCAGCAAAGGAAAGAGGCCAGTGAGCCCCCAGGTCTTTGGTTGTGTGCTTAGGGGTGGAAGGCCTTGAGTTTTTAATCACTTGGTTCCTTTCACTTGGCAAGAGGGACAGACACTAGGAGACTTGGTTTGAAGTGAGATCACTTGGCACTTTGTGGTTTTCTAAGTGTTTTCCACACATGGGCTCATTCGAATTTCCCAAAGGCCTTGAGGTAGGCAGGGCAGGTCTTATTGTCTGAAGGCAACAGGCAGTGAAACCAAGACTGAGAAGGGAGGCCCTGTGCTTGCTATCTGTCAGCCAGGAAGCAGAGGACGCAGGCATAGAACCCAGGCCCTTGGGCCGGTCCCTCTAGGCCCCAATGGCTGGCGAATGTTCGCCCCATTCCTCAGAGGTGTTCTCTGATGTGCCCGCTCGTGCTTTCAGTGAAGTATGGCCTTCCATTTTCATAGAATCTGAAAATCACAAGGGTAAGTCCTCAATTACTAACAGTAACAGTAGCTGCAGTTGTTAAATAACAATCTCTATTTTTACCTCCAAATAAATGCTAAATAGGATGCAGTTAGTTTTCATCTTGGCCCAAAAATACCAGGGGTGCCAAAAAAATGTAGACACATTTTAAGAGTTATTATCTATGCGTAACTTTTTTTTTTGCGTTGGAGTCTCACTCAGTCGCCCAGACTAGAGTTCAGTGGCCGCTCCCGGCCACCGCAGCCTCGACCTGCTGGGCTCTGGCGATCCTTCCGCCTCAGCCTTCCGAGTAGTTGGAACTACAGGCGCATGCTACCATGCCTGACTGAGTTTTTGATTTATTGTAGAGATGACGTCTTGCCAAGTTGCCCAGGCGGGTTTCGAACCCATGGGCTCAGGCAATTCACTCACCTCAGCCTCCCGAAGCGCGGGATTACAGGCTGAGCCACCGAGCCCGGCTTATGCATGACTTTTTAAAGTTGAATTGAATCATGGTAGCAATGTATAGCTTGACATTTGCTCAAAAGATGGCGTTCGTCAAATGAATGTTAGTGTCCCCATGTGACAGGCAGAACAGTATTACAGTATTACCATTTTAATAGTTTTTTCCTTGCTTAAACTGTGTCCACATTTTTTTTTTTTTGAGTTGGAGTCTCACTCTGTCATCCATGCTGGAGTGCAGTGGCACACTCATGGTCACCCCAGCATCAACCTTCTGGTCTCTGGCGATCCTTCCGCCTCAACCTTGCAAGGAGCCGGAACTACAGGCACACGCTACCGTGCCTGGCTCATTTTTTGATTTATTGTAGAGACGAGGTCTCACCAAGTTGCCCGGGCTGGTCTTGAACCCACGGGCTCAGGTAATCCTGAAACACTGACACTGGCCGTGTCTATATTTTTTTTGATACCCTCTGTATGTGCTAAGTAGTATGAAATTAGTTTTCGTTTTGACCTAAAAATACATGCTAAGTAGTATGAAGTTTGTTTTTATTATGACAGTGTCTAATAATATTTATTAACTAGTTGCTTAGTGCTTAGAAATGCCAGCCACTCTTTAAGCTTTATTAGTATACACTAATTTATCTAATGCTCATAACAGCCCTATCAAGTAGGTGCTACGATTATCTCCATTTTGCAGATGAGAAAACTGAGGCACAGAACGGCTAAGTGATTTACCCAAGGTCATGTGGCTAATAAGCAAATTCAGTCTAAGCCCAGAGTCCACAATACCATCCTACACACCTGCAGGGTATGTTTCCAAATCTTACCCAGGCTCCAGTCCAAAATAACTCCAGAGGTACAAAGTCCCATCAACTTTGGACTAAAAACTCCCTTGGACTTTATCATAAGCCTCATGCAGGAAACCCCTATTCCCCAAGCAGCCTAGAGAGAGTGAGGGGGAGGGCGAAGCTTATTTTAGAAATGTTAAAAGTAAACAGCAGCTCTGTGAGAGGTTTCCTCAGAAGGCCCAAATTCAAGCTGCCAGCCTTTTTCTCCAGCATGCAGAAGTTTGTTCCAACAGTAGGAAGGTGTGGGCTGAAGATGAGGTGCAGCCTCTTGGCAATGTGGTGCTGTGGCTTGATCTTGGCCCAGGGCAGCGTGCACTTGGAACTTGGGCGATAGCTTGGAGAGGAAGCTCTTTCCAGGGCCGCCCACCACTGGCTCGGGTGCGACTGGCGTCTCTTTGCCTTATTCAGCCTGTCGACTCAGTGGTGTACACCCTGCGACACTGAGCTTTTGGGTCCTCGCCTGGAGCCTGTGTCATCCGATGTTCTTCCATAACGGAATAAGCAACGCATGTTTGGAGATTTTTTTCTTTTCCTTTGGTGTTTGCCGAGATGATTCCCACTGAATTTTAGGCAAGAGGAGTGGAAACTAGAAATCAGAAACCAGGAGTCAAAAGTGCAAAACAGGCTGGACTTGGTAGCTCAGTCTATAATCCTAGCACTTTGGGTGGTCGAGGTGAGTAGACTGCCCGAGCCCACAGGTTCGAGATCAGCCCGGGCAACTTGGCGAGACCTTGTCTCTACAATAAATCAAAAATTAGCTGGACGTGATAGCACACGCCTGTAGTTCCAGTTGCTTGGCAGGCTGAGGCAGAAGGCTCGCCGGAGGCCCAGCAGGCCGAGGCTGCAGTGGCCGGCAGCGGCCACTGCACTCCAGTCTGGGTGACAGAGTGAGACTCCAACTCAAAAAAAAAAAGTGCAGAACAGCAAGCAGTTGGCGGCGGGAGGGTCCCTTGCCCAGAGAGTGCATGTCCCCACAGCCTCTGGTGCCTATTTGCAGCAGGTGATGATGCTGGTGGGGGGGACACCTCTGCTTGGTGGCATGCATCTGCTGCCTGTTTTCAGGGCCCGTGCTTGTTTACTGGTGCAAGCCTTTCTCACTTTGACTGCCTTTGACAGGTTCTCTGGGCATATATCTGGGGCTCTTCCATCCGCCCCCGAGAACCCGACTTGCTAGAGAGGAAGGGGCCTCAGTCTGGCCGTGAGTGTGGTTGTGCAGGACAGGCCTGCCTCTGCCGTAGCCCTGTCTGGTCACCGCCTGTCTCATATACTAACATCTCAGTAAGTTAGAAAGATGTCAAGCGACCTTAAAATGACATCTATATAGGACTGCGGGGATTATGCTGTTTTTGACTTTCGGCGGCCTGTCCTGGGAGCATTCACTCTGGGGTGCTGCTGGTTGGGAATAGTGGGACCGTGGGCACTGCGGCTGCCTGTCCTGGGCCTCCTGGAGCCAGAGAGTTCAAGTTCTGTTCTCATCCCAGCATCCTCGGTCCACTGAGGCCCTGCATGGTGGTGCTTGACCCTGGCTCACACGTCACGCTCTCCAAGGGGTCCTCACAGCTCTTGGAACCAACCAGTCGACCCCATCCTAGCCCTGGGAGTCAAGAAGAATGGACACAGAGGATGAGACAGGGGTGGGAGGGGACCTCTTCCGAGAAGAGTCTTAACTCTCAGGTTTGGACAGAGATGGAGGGATGGGGGCTCGTAAAGTCTGCCTTGGGTTATCTTATGAGCTCTGGGCCCTTCATCAAACACTCAGCATCTCTGCTTTCCAGGGTCTTGTTAGAAAGTTGTATCCTGGGCCGGGCTCGGTGGCTCAGCCTGTAATCCCGCGCTTTGGGAGGCCGGGTGAGTGAATTGCCTGAGCCCGCAGGTTCGAGACCCGCCTGGGCAACTTGGTGAGACCTCATCTCTGCAATAAAAACCAAAAAAAATTAGCCGGGCGTGGTAGCGTGCGCCTGTCGTTCCAGCTACTTGGAAGGCTGAGGGGAAAGGATTGCCAGAGCGCAGCAGG
>NW_007249890.1:397331-406444 GCF_000164805.1 Carlito syrichta | reverse complement strand
AAAAAAAAAAAAAAAAAAAAAAAAAAAAAAGTAGTATCCTGAATCTACCACCAGCCATTAAGTCTCTCGAAGACCAGTGGCCGTGGATGGTGTTTGCAGACCACCTGGTATGTCTGTAACCCGGAAACTAGACTCTTACCCTCAGGCTAAACCAGAACCTTAGGACATACACCTGGACTCTCTGAGTCATTATCACTGAGTGGCATTTCTTGCCTCTAAGGCTTTGGCCAACACTGAGAGACACTGTACAGAACAGTCCCATGAAGTCATGACTGCCTGATTGGTGATGATGTTGAGAGATGTCTAGAACTTTCTTTTAGACTTCAACACTAAGAGCCATACTTCTTCCAAGCAGTTGGTTTGTTTTTACCTTCTGGTTCGTTTGCATCACGTGATCAATCATTTCTTCTTCTCACCAGCTGCCTGGGAGGTCAGAGACTGCCTCTGTCACAACTCAGACTCCTGACAGAAAGTTTGGAGATTAACTTTGCCTGAAGTGTCACCTTTGTTCTTATCTTCATTTCATCTTCCTCCTGATACTCTTTTCTTCTCTGTTGTTGACCACCCTGTATCCTGCCTGTCCTTGCTGGCCACCTCATAGAGGGTCCGCAGTGCAGCTGAGGGGTGCCCAGAAAGAACAGAGCTGTCTCTTCCCAGAGACCTGCCTGACTTCCTTCAGCCAATAACTATCGAGTGCTTTTATGCCAGGCCCTGGGCTAGGCAGGGTGTGGAGACAAGGCCCTGCCTGCCTATACTTACAGCCTGCTTCTGCCCCAGTGCCAAGTCTAAGCCCATCTGGATTTTGATCTGACTCAGAGTCCCCTCTGATCCTGACGATCTGAGAGGAGAGAGAACGTACAGGAAGCCTCCCTTGAGGAGAGCAGAGGCCCTGGAGCGGAGCTTGTCACTCAGGGTGCGTGTGTGGCCCTCGGGGGCACGTCTCTCAGAGAGAGTGGACACAGCCCTCCCCTTCCTGCAGACACTGACCGTGAGGAGAGCCCTAAAGCAGAAGAGGAGACCTGTCGCCATTGGGATCCCAGGACAGGGGTTGACCTCTGTGCTGTTAGGACAGACATTTTCATATCCAGAAGCCCCACCTGCTCCCTCTGGCCTAGTGGTGGAGGCCCAGTCTGTAGAAGAAGCTTTGCAAGGCTGGGGATGGGGGACGTCATTAGCCACACACAGGAACCTCGTCACCACCCAGGGATTCCCCACATTCCACGTGGATGTCACCTTCTGGAAGTGACATGGGCCATGTACACAGTGCCTTGGCCACCAGTCTCCACAGCTGAGCCCAGTGAGGGAACTGGGAGGGCTTGAGATGCCACGTGCTTAGGGAGAAGTCGGCTCTGGCCCTCGTCACATCCCAAGAACTAAATAAGCACCACAGGCTATTTGCCTGCTGGCATTTGTGGCTGTATTAACTTTTTTAACTGGGAGGACACGTTCTGCTTTTGAAAGTGAGGGAGGAGTGCCTCTCCTCATATTTAACTGCAGTGAACAGTGGTGTTTCTTCTCCAAAAAGCTCTGCTCAATTCACAGAACTCACAAGGAGCATGGGTCGCCGTGCGCTTGCAGCGTTGGGCAGTGGCCTTGATAGCGCGTTTCTGCCACCAGCGGGACCCGGCCCAAACAGCCTTTTACATTTTGGCGCGACAGGCCCAGATCTGAAAAGTGACTCAACGTCACATACCAAGAAATGCTCGATCTTGATGCGTGTGACAACACCCATGTCCTTGCCACGTGTAGGGCAGTGCGTGTAATGATTGCTACTCTCTAGCTGCTTCTCCTGTGCCTTTTCCCGACAGCTATCAGATCATGCTGGACTGCTGGCACAAAGACCCCAAAGAAAGGCCAAGGTTTGCAGAGCTCGTGGAGAAACTGGGCGATCTGCTTCAAGCAAATGTACAGCAGGTAATTGATCCACATTGATCTAGAACCTTGGAAGGCCAGCCATCTTTGACTGTAAGTTAAGGGAGTGTTTTATCTGTTTGCTGTTGTCTTAAGCACTGTTAAAGAATAGCTGAGATCAGCAGTAAAGAGTATGTGTGTGTGTTTGTGTGTGTGTGTGTGTACATGTGCGCACGCATGTGCTATCTCAACACACAACCAAGATCGTGCGGTGGCATCACTGAAGCTGACGCCACGCTTCCCAAACATCATTGAAATTGACCCTCGTGCAACAAGACCTCTGTCTTTGGCGTTTCAGGATGGGAAAGACTACATCCCACTCAATGCCATCCTGACAGGAAACAGTGGCTTTGCATACTCAACTCCTGCCTTCTCTGAGGGCTTCTTCAAGGAAGGCATCTCAGCTCCAAAGTTCAGTTCAGGAAGCTCTGATGACGTCAGGTGAGATCTCTTACCCCAACCGTCTAAGACAGGATTTTTTAACATTCAAAAAAAAAAGAAAGAGTTGTGTCATGATCCCCCATGTGCCCACGGCCACACGTGATTATTAACATTTTGCCCTATTTTGTCTCTTACTCCATACATGTGTGTGTGTCTTTTTACTGAACTGTTTTAAGGAGGGTTTAGGCTTCTTTAACACTTCACCCCTAAACCCTTTGGTATACATCTTAGGAAGGACATTCTCCTGTGTAAACCACACCCAGATTTCTTTGATCACACCAAAGAAATTCCTTCAAATCATCTCATATTCAAATTCCGCCCCCCATATTTTTTATTCCTTCTTTAAAAAGCAGAATATAATTAAGAAGAACACATTACATGTTCTTAACTTTTTTTAGTCTGTCTTATTCTAGAGCTTTCCCCTATGATATTGACCTATTTTTTTGGGGGGGTGGTCAGGGTCTTACTCTGTCGCCCAGCCTGGAGTGCAGTGGCATGATCATGACAATCACAGCTCATTGCAGCCTTGACCTCCTGTACTCAGGCGATCTTTCCACCTCAGCCCCCCGAGTAGCTGGAACTACAGGCATGTTAAATTTTTTATTTTTTGTAGAGATGAGGTCTTGCTATGTTGCCCAGGCTGGGTCTCGAACTCCTGGGCTCAAGTAGTCCTCCTGCCTCGGCCTCTGAAAGTGCTGGGATTACAGCATGAGCCATTGCTCTGGGTTGGCATTGACTTTTTTGATGAAACTTTAGATAAAACTAATCAAACAAAACTAGCTTTTCCCCCCTCGCCGAACGAACGGATGTGTCTTACATTACCGCAGAAGAAATTCGAGAAGGGGCAAGGAAACAAATATGTGTTGAGGGCCTCTGCTGGTCAGGCATCTGCACCTCTGTATGACTGGTCACACATGTATTAAACATGTCCAGAACTCACGGTTACACAGACACGTGCTGTGTTCTGGCACTTTGCTAGGCTCTTGGCATATATCACCTCCTGTTATGCTCAGAACAAACCTATGAAGTATGTATTATTCCTGTTATTCAAACAAGGACACTGATGTTCCAAGGAGGAGAGCTTGTCAAAATCATGCAGCTAGTAAGTGTCAGACAGAATAGAGTTTCTCACCCAAGAGCTCCGACCTTCCCACCCTGCCCTCCAAGCCATCAGGACTCCTTTCGGGGCTCAGCCTGTCCCGTGGGCCTTGTGGCATCTCTGCTTGCAGCAGCCACGACCCTGGGGCTTTGAACTCAGTTCAGCCACTAGGGGAGGCGCAGGACAGACCTGCCGCAGTCGAGAAGGATGGCTAGCCACCCACAACCAGCTTCAAAGAAGCTCAGTGGGCCAATCGAGACTCGAGGTGATGGACTACAGGCTGGCACCACCGCCCAGGTCTCCCCAGCCCACAGGCTGGCGCAGAGGAGTCACTCATTTTCTAAAGCCGAGAAAACTCGTGTGGCTTAAATAAATGGGCCAGGTCTGATTGGGTTAGAGATGGGGTGGCAGGTCAGAGTCACGTGGGCCCGTCTAGTACGCCGCTCAGCCTCAGGCCTCATGGAGCTTGCCTAAGACATTAGGACTCAGAGAGGGCAACAGAGTCTCAGATGAGAAGCTCAGTCAGTAGGTGACCTTGCCTTGCGAGTGGCCACAGTGTGGCTGTCTCTGATGGTCTTTCCTAACAGAGCATCAAAGTCAGTAGGTGGTTATGGAGACCTCATACAGATATTCCCTGTCTCTCCCAATCTGTAAGCACAGAACTAAATCTGCAAGGCTGACCTTGGTGCTCGATGATGCCATGAAATCAGCTGTGTGACCTTGATAGGTCATGACTCATCAGCACACATCCTTTAAGGAAGAAGGCAGCCATCAGCGATACATAGAGTCACGTCTCTCCCCTGGGCCCCCTTCTGTCTACCACGGGGCGTTCAGACCAGAAGATGCCTCAGGTTTCTTGAGGTCTGACGTTTTCTTTCTTTCTTTTTCTTGAATATTTTATTGGAATTCTTTTGATTAAACCAGATATACTTGCATAAAACAAAGTAAATATAACAAGTTCTCTGTACTTGATATGTCCCCAAATTTCTAGACAATTTCCCCTCTCAGTAAGTTGACAGCTGCTCACACAGGCTAATAAAGCTGTAAGTTCCTAGGATCTGTCTAACACCAGATATAGGACATCCCTTTTGTCAGCAAATTCCTGAGATGTCATAAAAGGAACATGTGTTAGAACTTAGCCAAAAACATGAAGCTGGGTGGGGGCGGCAGACAGACAGGATGGAGCGGATCAGGTGGTTTCCAAGCGGTCTGGATGCTTTCTGATGCCACGAGGGACCAGAAAGGGTCCCGCTAGGATCTGCCTCAAAACTGTGGAATGTGGATTGTCAACCGTGGGAGGAAGTGGTATCATCGTCAGGATTCCAGGGGGCATGGCAGGAAGACACGAGCCTTAGGAGCTGTGTGACTCCCCCTGGTTTTTTGTTTCATGGTAACTGGGCTACAGGACCCATGGTTTCCACACTAATCAAAGCTGGATGCGTTTTCCCGCCTTGATTGTTCTTTTTGGTTCTTCGTAGATACGTAAATGCTTTCAAGTTCATAAGCCTGGAAAGAATCAAAACCTTTGAAGAACTTTTACCAAATGCCACCTCCACGCTGGATGTAAGTCATGGAGTTACGCTGTTCGGTGACCCAGAACCCTTCAACAGAATCTGTCCAAACTCCAGCTTCCATAGTCTGGCGGCTCTTGGTCAATGATGGACAGTCATCGGTGGTGGCTGAAATGAGTGTGTCGGGGACTGCCAACTAAACTTAGCTACACGGAGCTCATTTAAAAGTAGGATTCCATGAATTCACTGCAGGGTCCAAGACCTTGCACTATAGGAATGTATCCCTTGGGAAACACTCCTGTGTGTTTCTACGCTGCTTGACTGTCAGGGTGAATTTTTGCCTTCAAGTAGTAGAGGAACTCTGGCTGGGCCTTGTGAGCGGGCAGAGAGCATTCCAGCAACCTTGAGCCTGAGAGCAGTTGGCTTTCTCCCCCCACCCAAGGCCTCCCAGGCTGGGCAGCCATATTCCTCCCCATCCACACCAGGAGAAGCAGGCCAGGACAGCCTGGCACACAAGAGGCCTCGCGGCTCTGCTTTTTAGAGCCCTGGGGTGTGGGCTCGAGGGTGCAGGGGGTTGGAGGAAGGTCAGGCAGGAGTTGCAGTTTGGTGTTGCGGACCCTTGTGCTCAAAGTGGGGGCCCCAGATCAGTTTGTTCCCATGACCCAGGAGCAGGCTCGAAGCCCAAACTCTCAGGACTGGCCCACACTCGTGGGTCAGGCGGCGCCTTGCCACAAGGTTCAAGGGGATTCCTGAGCACATTAAAGTTCGAGACACGCTGGTGACAGCTGAGCTATGAATGACCTGGAAGACCAACCACAGTGTGAAGGCGCTCGCCGCTACCGGTGTGGCCTTGAGGCGAGCACGTCACCCTTCAGGACACCAAAACCCGGGCAGGCACGCCAGGGAGAGGGAAAAGATGACTACGTTTTAAACATTACAGAGAAGCTGCAGATGCCAAGGTCAAGTAGATGGAGATTCTGTTTTGTTGCTTGGTACATTCATTTCAAGGGCAAGGAAACAATACTGAGCAAAACAGACCTCTCTCGGCTGTCACCCTAACCCGCACGCGCACTGTAGTGAGTTGTGACAGCCTCTTTGTTTGCTCAGATGCTTACTAATAATTAAGGATGCGAACACAGCCAAGGGTGAGCCTCAAAGGGGCAGGAATCCACTTGCCAGAACGTGCTGTATGAGCAGAGTATGAAGAGTCTGCACCAACCTCAGCCCCACAGATGAACCAGCAAGGAAGTCTGATTGCTGAAAACCGTGACCCAGGGCCTGAAAACACCATAGAATCTTCCAGAAGAACCTTGAACCACGTCTCTAACTTCTCAGAATTTTCACCTGTCATGGCCACCAAATACCATTGCCTACTCATAGCCAAAACTAGTTTTAATGTATTTACGCATACACGTTTGCTATGGAAAATGCTGGCCTATTACTAGGTATCTGCCCTTTTGTTTAAATGTATTTGCTTCATTCTCAGGAGGAAGGGCCTCACTGGGAATAGGCATTTTTTGCATCTGACCAAATCTGTAGTTGCCAGTAGAGCAAGGGTGCTGTGTCTCAACAGGCAGGGATTGTAGAGGGTGAGGGCGGAACCCTAAGTGACCCCCAGGGTGTGTCCCAGTGTCATCCCCCCTCACTTGGCGCGGACTCCCAGGCCAGACAAGAGTGTTGTAACCTTCTCCTTCCTCCCTGCAGGACTACCAGGTGGATGGCAGCACCCTGCTGGGCTCCCCCTTGCTGAAGCGCTTCACCTGGACAGACAGCAAGCCCAAGGCCGTGCTAGAGTAAGGAAGCTGGCAGTGTCCACGGTCAGCTGGGAGGGCGTGGGGAAGACGGCGGGGGACAGTTTAGTGGGGGTGTCAGAGAGCCGCTTCCCTCCCGAACCAGCATCCCAGCATTGCCGGAAAGCATTTGCCCTCCAACGGGCAAGAAAGGGGGCCTACACTTGGACATAGGAGCACCTGGCTCTGGGAAGGAAGTCCAGGGTGCAAGGGGGAAAACATGCAGCAGCCGGACACGCATGGCACAGGTCAGATGTGCACGGCACAGGTCAGACCCCCGCGGGACACAGCTCAGACCAGCAAGGCACAGGTCAGATGTGTGTGGGACACAGGTCAGACCTGCAGGGCACAGATCAGACCCACGGGGCAAAGCTCAGACCTGCACGGCACAGGTCAGACCCACGGGGCACAGGTCAGACCCGCAGGGCACAGGTCAGACATGGAAGGGACACAGATCAGACACATGGGGCACAGGTCAGATACCTGTGGCAGAAGTCAGATGCATGCGGTGTGGGACACAGGTCAGACGTGTGGCACCGGCCAGACACGCGTGGCACCAGTCAGATGCGTGCAGCACTGGTCAGATCTGTGGGACTCAGGTCAGATGTGTGCAGCACAGGGTCTCAGTGGCCCCTGTGAGTGGGGCAGATGGAGACTTGCTTACAGGCAGGAGTGAACGCCCCATTTTTCCCTGGGGGACAGGGTTTGCCTGAGAGGAGGCAAGTACCACATTGTTTTTATGGCCTGAGACATCCTACCCTGAGAACCAGCCCACTCAAGTGGGGGAACTTCCTGCTTTCTCTCTGACCCTGGCGCTCTTCTCACTTGAAGATTCTCCACAAACCCCTGGGTTGGTCAGTAGTCAGCTCCTCCCTTCATGCTGTGGACACTCCTTCAGGCTTACTTAGGCTGTTGGTTTGGCCTTGTGGCCCTGAGTGTCGCTCTGGCTTCTCTGCACCCACCTCTACCTTGAAAGGGTACTGGGCTGGGGAATGCCAGACCTGTCAGATGCTCCTGAATTACCTGGCTTACATGTCTGCCCCTCCCACCCAAAGGCAGACCTTAACCCTAACCCCTTCCACTAAAATCAGAGGGCAGGGCTTTTTGGTCAGGTGTGGTGGCTCACACCTATAATCCCAGCACTTTGGAAGGCCAAGGTAAAAAAAATTGCCTGTGCCCAGGGGTTCGAGGCCAACCCAGGCAATTTGGTGAGACCTCATCTCTACAATAAATCAAAAAATTAGCTAGACATGGTGGCACGTGCCTGTGATTCCAGCTACTTTGAAGGTTGAGGCGGAAGGATCACCTGAGCCCAGCAGGTCAAGGCTGTGGTGGCTGTGAGTAGCGTGCCACTGCACTCCAGCCTGGGCGACAGAGCGAGACTTCTACTCAGGAAACAAAAAGACTTTTTCTCAAAGGGCCTCTCAGTCAGCAGCTGCTGACTCTGCCACTGTGGCGTAAAAGCAGCCATAAATAACACATCAGCAGGTAGGCATGACTGTGGTCCAGGAAACGGGGTGGCCAGGGAGCAAAGGAGACATCTTTGGTCATCAGGAAAATGCAAGTCCCAACACTCATGAGGGTTGCTGGAGTCAAAACTTCAGAGGGAGGACACATGGGAATCAGAGGCCTTATACATTGCTAGGGGAAGTGGGGAATGGTGCAGTCACCTTGCAGAATAGTCTAGCAGTCGCTCAGAAGGCTAAGCAGTTACCCGGTGACCCAGCAGTTCTCCCCCTAAATACTCAAGAAAAATGAAAACGTGTGTCCCCATAGAAACTTGTACATGAATGCTCACTAGCAGCATTATTCAAAACAGCCAGAAGTAGAAACAACCCCAGTGTCCCTTGGCTGATGAATAAATAACCTGTGGTATAGCCAGACACTAGAATGTTCTTTGTCAATAAAAAGCATGGAGTACTGATGCATGCTACGATGTGAACCTGAAAATACTCTGCCAAGTAAAAGAAGCCAGTCATGACAACATCAATATGATGTGAGTCCTTTTCCATGAAATGCCCAGGATTGACCAATCTAGAGAGACGAATAGATCTGTGACTCCCTAGGGCAGGGGATGGCGAGTGTGGGAACAGGAGAGACTGCTGCTGGCTTTGGGTTTGAGGGCATGGGGACTGTCGCACGGTGTGTGTATGCACTAAACACCATTAACACACACGCTGTTTTTCCCCCGTTTGAACTGGTCTAGGCTTATACACTTTCGGCAGGTGAAGTGTAAGTATGTCAGTTATGTCCTGATCAAGCTCTCGTTTTTTATTTTAGTTTTTTTATTTTTTATTTTTTTGTCGCCCAGACTGGAGTGCAGTGGCCGCTCCCGGCCACCGCAGCCTCAACCTGTTGGGC
>NW_007249890.1:269449-397291 GCF_000164805.1 Carlito syrichta | reverse complement strand
GTTGCCCAGGTGGGTCTCGAACCCGCGGGCTCAGGCAATCCACTCACCCCGGCCTCCCAAAGTGTGGGATTACAGGCTGAGCCACCGAGCCTGGCTCAAGCTCTCCTTTTAAAAGAAAGGAACCCAACAGGGAGCCAAGCTGCCGTCTGTAGTCTGTTGAATCCTGATCTAAATCAAAGGATGGCAGCAGTGCCTCCTGGGAACGTAGTTAGCGACAGGAGCATCCCCAGGCAGACTTCTGCGTGTGTGCGCCCTTTCTGTGTGAGTACGATGGCACCCGAGTTGAGTACTCAGGAGGGGTGAGTGAACCGAGGAGAGTCGGGGACGTGCTCTTTTTTTTTTTGAATCGGGGTTTCACTCTGTCGCCCAGTGCAGTGGCACGCTCATGGCCATCACAGCCTCAACCTGCTGGACTCAGGCATTCCTTCCACCTCAGCCTTCCAAGTAGCTGGAACCACAGCCACGCACCACCACGCCCAGCTAATTTTTTGATTTATTGTAGAGATGAGGTCTCACCAAGTTGCCCAAGCTGGTCTTGAACGCCTGGGCTCAGGCATTTCTCTCACCTCCCCCTCCCAAAGTGCTGGAATGACAGGTGAGCCAGCGCGCCCAGCAGGGTCATGCTCTTTTGGGTGGTATTTTGGACACTCCAAAACATTCCAGATCTGCTTTTATCTGAATCTTTGTTGAAGAAAAGACAGCTCTAACCTGGATCCTCTACTTTGAGACTAAAACACAGACCTTGGTCATGGCCGTCCAGACAGTGTGACCTGTGGGGCTCACGGGTTCTCCCCCTCATCCCGGCTTCTTCTAAACGAGAGATTCAAATGAGCATGAAGGGACAGGCACAGCTTTTCGTCCTCTGTGTCCTAGTCTGGATGTAGCGTGGGGAACCTGGAAGCGGCGTCTCCTCCCTCCAACCCTCGAAGCTCTGCCAGTGTCAGAGGCCTGGCGGGGAGGCCTTCATGCCAGACGCAGCTCTGTTTCCTGAGACTGTTGTAGCACGGTCCCACTAACTTGGTGACTTAAAAAAGAGAAAAATGTATTCCCTCACGGACATCTGAAATTAAAGTGTCAGCAGGACCACATTCCCTCCAGAGGCGCTCTGGGGAGAAGCCACTCCCCGGCTCATCCTTGGCTTGTAGCTGTGTTCCTCTGCACCCTCTCTGTGTATCAGCCTCTCCTGTGCGTCGGCCTTTCTGTGTGTCGACCTCTCTTGTATAGTGACCTCCCCTGTGTGTTGGCCTCTCCTGTGTACTGGCCTGTCCTGGTTGTCAGCCTCTCCTGTGCATCAGCTTCTCCTGTGTGTTGGCCTCGCCTGTGTTGGCTTCTCCTGTGTGCCAGCCTCTCCTGTGTGCCGGGCTCTCCTGTGTGTCAGCCTCTCTTACGCATCAGCCTCTGCTCTCCGCGGCTGCATGACTGTCCCTCTGCCTCCCTCATGTAAGGCTTCGGGAGGCTTCTGTTTAGAGCCCACCTAGCAGTCCAGGCTAAGGCCCTCCTCTCAGCTTCCTTAACCGTATTCCTTGCCATATAGGCAACATTCAGGTCTTTGCCACCCCGAGTAATAATTACAGGTGTCAGGGATTTGACACATGATCTGTTTGGGGGCAGGGGCCATTTTTTGACCCTCCCAGAGGCTGTCTGCCCCAAGAGCAGGAGCGGGCCGGACCCAAGCCTGGAGTTACAGATTTGCAATATCCAGTCATCACTTCGCCCTGCCCCCTGGCCTGCGTCCCTCTGCCCAGTGACACCAGGCTGGTGGCAGGGAGGCAGCGTGCAGCCTTACTACAGGGAAACCCTGCCCAGAGGCCGAGGTGAGCCTCGCAACCGTGGACTGCAGGACAGGTGTGAACAAGTGACCCGGAGAAAGAGTGGACTGCAGCATTTGCTTTCCAGAAACCAGCTTTGTACACTCGATTTTTTCCCTTTTCTTTCCTTAGCTTGAGAGTGACTAGTACAAATAAGGAGTCGGGGCTCTCGGACGTCACCAGGCCCAGCTGCGGCCACTCCAGCTGCGGCCACGTCGGCAAAGGCCAGCGCAGATTCACTTACGACCACTCGGAGCTGGGGAGGAAGGTCTCATGTGGCTCCCCACCCCCAGACTACAACTCGGTGGTCCTGTATGCCGCCCCGCCTGTCTGAGGTGTGACACCACGCCTTATTTCTAGAAGCATACATGTATTTATACCCCCAGAAAACTAGCTTTTGCCAGTATTATGCCTACCTAAGTTTACACCTTTACCTTCCCACAGGGGCCAGCTGCTTTTTGTGATTTTTTTTTAATCGTGCTTTTTTTTTTTGTTTTGACTAACAAGAATGTAACCCCAGATAACTAGAGAGATAGTGATAAGTCCGGAATACTACTGCTAAGTCCTCATGTTACTCACTGGGTTAGAGAAATCCTTCTGATGCCCCGTGACTTATGTGCCCCAACCCCCAAGACCTCAGGGCGCCCAGGAAGGGGACAGTCAGGAGCTGCACTGATCAGGCCACAACTCGGGCCCCACCAGGCCAGTCCCAGGCCCCGAGGCCAGCCGCAGCAAGCCTCTCGCTCTAGGGTCACCAGCTGGCCCAAGCAGGGTCTCTGGAGTCCCCTGGCAGGCTCAAGACAGTCGGGAGAAAAGGGAAAAGAAGACAAGAGCAGGCCCGGGGAGACACCCCCCGCCCCTGGGCAGGGACCAGCCGGTCTCTCAAGACACCCCGCCAGGGGTCCCAATTCTGATGGCCACATTTGAGAGCCCAGCCCGGAACAGACAAGACTGAGACGAGGGGGTCTTCTGGATCCTTGGCGGCAAGAGAAGAGCAAACATATTTTTTGGAACTCAAGCAAATGTGGAATGTTTACCTGCAGAACTGGCGCGCTTGCCCGTACCCACGTGGGGCACATTTTGGTTTCTGGCACTGAAGGTGGCACTCAACTCAGAGCCCTTACTTGGGGCTCTTCCGGGGAGAGACACTGAGAACTTCAGAGCTCAGCTGGCTCATGGCGGGACGGCCCACACTTGCACTGGCACATTCTGTCTCAGGACTGACGTGTAGCCCAGACACGGAACTCGATGTTCCGGTATGATCCTATCCTGTACAGTTAGTTACAAGAGAAAGCTGAGGAGGAGGGACGTGCAGTCTTAGAGAGGGTTTTCTCTGCACCCAAATCGGAATTGATGGAATTAAAAAATCAGGAAGGCAGGGTGAAAACTCCACTTGTGCACCGCACAGACCAACTCGCCAAAACAGTTGGGACCCAAAACGTAGTCAGTGGTGTTTTTCCTTGATTTAATGGAGGTTCTACTCTCATGCTAGCCTGGGAAAATGTGGAAGAGCATGGACCCATGCTTTATCAAGCACTTTAAGCTCCTGAGAAGGAAGGTGATATGTAATTTATGCAAGAGATTTCCACAGTCAGGACTTGGGATGTCCATCAGAAGCAAAGCCTGTCTGCATCTGCCTCGGACCTGGTCCGGGCTATGGGCATGAGGAGCGGGGCCTGCTCTTCAGGTCTGTGGGTCTCTACATGGGCACTGTGTGATGCCACTCAGGCAAGTTACGGCCTGTGCACATGGGCTGTGGGCACCTTTTGCTGTCAGAGCTGGACAGGCAGCCCCGAATTGCTGCTTTTGGAGAGAGAGGCTCACTTCCTTTCCTGCACTCCAGAACCAGAACTCCATGGCATGGAAGAACGCACATGTCCCCTCCCCCAGGCCACCTTCCTGCTGAAAGTTCCTCCGTGAAGAGCCAAGAGTCAGCATGTTCCCAGGTGAGCCAGCGGCACCTGCGGTGGCCCCTGTGGCAAACTCCCCACCCCAGGAGGGAGGGGTCAGGCCCCTCCACCAGGAACTAAGCCCAGATACAACCAGTCTGGGGCAGAAGAGGGGGCACCTCTTGGCTCTTCTGTGTGTACACACAAGCCCCTGAGACAGCGGACAACAGTGTAAATTGGGTAACTAGGAGATGAAACAAAGTCCAAGAAGACCCCAATCAACTCTCTGTTCAGGTCAGATAAGGACCTAGCTACTCATGATAACCAAGAAAACGTTAGCTATGCAAATGCTGTCTTGATTTCACTTTAACCATTCAGAGACCTTAGTAAATACCCTTTTCCAAAAGAGAAAACAAATCCATGAGTAACGGAACTCAGCTTCTCCAGGGTCAGGTTTGGAGCATCTGTGAGTCCATCAGGCAAAAACACTTCTATCTGGTGGTATCTCACATAGAAAGAAAAGGAAGGCTTGTACTCACAAGCATATCTAATTGCAGAGTGTGTGTTCAGTCAAACAGCACTGAAAACTAAAACACTAATGAGCCGATTGTCATGTTAGAACCATTCTCCATTTAGGACAGACACGGTGGCACTAACAAAGGACCAGCGCTTCCAGGTGTGTGAGGTGACGTGTGTGTGACAGCGGGGCCAGGGGGATGGCCCCACCTGCAAGTCCGTGTCTAGTGAGTCAAGACGCGATGCTTGGATGTAGCTTTAGCCTATGGGACACGTCACGTGCCTTGTTGCCCAGCCCAAAAGAATGTCAGACTCAGCCGCCTGCTAGCTCTGTTCAAAATGACTCAAGGAGGTGTGCATCTTTGATCAATGGTGGTAGCAATTGAATGTGTCTGTGTGTGTGTGTTTTGTGCATAACTATTTAAGGAAACTGGAACTTTAAAGTTACTTTTATACAAACCAAGAGTATATGCTACAGATATAAGACAGACATGAATTGGTCCTATATTTCTAGTCATGATGAATGTATTTTGTATACTGTCTTCATATAATAAAATTAGCTTCCAAAAGCATATCATATTTTCCCCGCTTTGCTTGTAAGTGACAAAACGGGGCATCAGTGTCCCTCGGGGTAGAAGACCGGCAACATAGAAGATCTCACTCAATACCAGTTATTCAACACATAAAGAGAAAGCTATCACTGCAAGGGACTGAGCAGAGAGCTTTCTCTCAGTGCTACCACAGGGCTGCTCTAAACCCTGGAACACTGTGAACAGTCAATAAAAAACATCACCAAACCGGGCACATTGCCCAGAAAACTGAACCCCAAATCGGTACGATGGCAACACGAGACAAGCACAGGCTGGGTGTGAGTGCCGGCTGTCACTGAGGTTCCCTTCAACTCAAAGGATGCCGTCCTCCCCAGACGTGGACTTTCAGCTGATAGACAGTTACCGTAATTACAAGTTGTGCGCACACACATGTGTTTTAGAGGTTGCATGCAGGAAACCACACAGAATAACAGGCAAAAGCCTACCACACAAACACCTCCCGAAGAAAAGTGAAGGATCCCAATTTTGTTTTGTGGATTTACATCCTAGGAAAGAAAGAAACAACTCAGGTATTAACTACTAGACACAAGATAAGTGACACACACAATGTCAGAAAGTGGTCATACTATTCCTCGCCTAATAACATCATGAGGAAATTAGATTGGAGACATATGGGGAAAAAATTAAGCACACTTTGGGAGAAACATGAGAAAAATGGACAAAGGACAATCTTAGTGAACTTTCAGTTAACTGAAGAGGACAAGGGGCATTTATGAAATCCTTTAAAAATATTATGGGTTTTCATAACAGAAGAGTGAAGTCACGCATTTGGGCAAATGATTTGAAGAATGTTTGAGGAATCAGAGTCACGTCATAGTTTAGAAATTTTCTCACGACTCTGGAAACTTACAGGACACTTGGGAATTGATGTTTTTCTTTCCCCTCCAGCAGAAAGGCAGCCCAGTAAGGTTTATTGGACTCCTCAGTGTTAAACATATTACCAGACTTTTGAGTTTCACAGGCCAGGAAATTTAAAAATATATATATCTTGGGTCCCAACACAGTCTTCTGTTTTGTGAACTAAGAAAATTTAAGAGAGAAGAAACCCCCAAAATCCAACCAGATGCTACTAAGCCTATTTCTTGGTCTGGGCGGGAATACACAGGTGTGTACACTTGGTGACAATTCGTTGAGCTGCACAGTTACTTGTGAACTCATATAGATACAGAGGGTGCCAAAAATATGCATACCCATCTTAAGAAAGGAAAAAGCTGTATTAAAATTGTAATAATATATGCCAATAACACAAGTCATGTTTGACTTCTGCAATTACACATTGCTACTGTAATTCAACTTAGAAAAGTAATACATAGATAACATCTCTTAAAATGTGTATGTGTGGTTTTGGACCCCCAGACATGTATGCTATTCCTCCATAAGACTATTAAAAGGAAAAAAACCCACTATCTAGTACCACAACTTTTCACAGAAGAAAAACCCATTTTAGGAGAAGGAAGGGACTTCATCTCAGACTAAAATTGTATCAACTCAACTTTGTGTTTGAAACGTACCTATATTATTATTATTATTATTCATTTTAATGTGCACTAGAAAAAATTCTAATGAACAAATGCTGTTCCACAGATTGAGATTTGGGGCAGCCAGTACCAGCGATAGCTAGTAGCTATTCTAAGTGCTTTAAAGGAATAAGCCCATTTAATTTTCAGAGCACTCTAACATGATGGACACTGTTGGTGCACCCTTCACTCCCATGGGAAAATGAGCGAAAGAACTCCAAAGTCCCCCGCTCTTGCCTCCCACCTACCACTATGAGCGCCAGACCCCCTGCTTTCTTCCCGGACAGCCAACCCAAAGCACTACCGGTGCACTTGACCCCTTATCTCAGACTCAAAGCCGTTGCTTAGCAGTTTTCCACCTCTCACCTCCTCCACTGCCCCCCTTTCCACGGATCGCACACACCTGCTGCTATTTCTCCCAAACTAAGATGTCCTCTGTGCCATCGCCAGCCCACACTGCCCGATTTCTCGCTCCACCTCTACAGCAAAATCCCGGGAATGAGTTGGTGCCACGACTTCTTTCCAGCTCCTCTCTACCCAGGCCCTCTTCACCCGCTCGAGCCTGGCTCTCAAGATCACTCACTCCCTGCACCAGCTCCTGACAAGGAGACCGGAGACCTGCACGTGCCTGTTCAGCGGCCAGTTCTCAGTCTCGGTCCCACACACCCCAGCAGCCCCTCAGCCCTTCTTCCTGAAAGCACCCTCTTCACCTCCAGTCCAGGGCTAGCACTTGCTTCTCTCTGTCCCCCTGGCTGACGTTGCTCCAGGGACCCCCACGCTGTGCCCTGGAGTGTTTTCCTTTCTCAGTCCACACTAACTCCCCTCACGAGCTCAACCAGTCTCAGGCCTTCCATGGCATCCTGGAATGACTCCAGACCTCTCCCCCACACTCCGAACTCACACGTAACAATTGAGGCTCTGGCAGACTGTTTCTCAAAGACGGCTGCATCTCCCGTTGAACGTGACCTTGGCAGTGAGCCCCTTGCGGAGCCAGTATCAAATTCCACCTCCCCTAGAGTCAGAGCTGGCTTGGTGACTCACTGGCAATCAGAATGTGGCAGAAGCGACGCGTGTGACTGGGAGGCCAGGTCGGAAAAGATCATACCCTTCCCACGGGCCTTTCGGCCCCTCATCCAGCCCCCTCCCCTGCCCCTCCCCCCCAAGCCCAGCCTTCGTGTTTGGGGAAGCCCAAGCCACACGGCCTGTGTGCAGGTGCTCTGGCCTTCAAGTCACTGCAGCCCTCGCCATTGGACTTGCCCGCTGTGGCCAAACACAGGGGGCAGACCGGCCATCTCTCTGGGGACTTATCCAGATTCCCGCCCCCACAAAAATCCCTGAACAGAATAAAATGCTCCATTTATGCCAAATTTGAAGTCGTTTGTTACAAAATAACAAATAGCCAGGACAAATAGAATAACTAAACATCTCAACCAAAGGAGCCCTGACCAAACTCCCAACCATCTTTCCCCAAGTCCCCACCCTCCCTGCACCCCCAGAAGCCCTTTGTTCCCACCAGCCTTTCCATTCGGAAGACTCCTCCAGCCAGCCAGCAGCAAAGGCAAAAACAAACAACAAAAAAAACCATTCGTGACTTCCCTTTCTTACTTCCATCAAACCTGGGAAATCAGGGCACCCTGCCACTTGACCTTTAGAACAGGCTGGGAAGTCAGCCACTGGGTAGCCTCTCTGTGGCCGCCACCCCAGTCCGGTCCCCACCATCCTGCACAGAGATGTGGCCAGATCCCCCACGGGGCTGCCACTCAGCCTCCCAGGCCCTTTGGGACGGATGCAGGAGCCACAGTGACCCTTCCCACAATCCTGCAGCTTTCCCTCTCTTAGGGTAGAAGCCAAAATAACTTGAAACGGTCCAGAGCCACCACCCATCCCTTTGGCCTTCCTACCGTCATTCTCTGCCTCTTGGCTCCGGCTGCCTCTGCTGGGCACCTCTCTCACCTCTAGGCTTTTCCTTCCCCCAAGATATCCGCGTGGCCTCCTTCACATCCTAGTTTTCGTGCAACAGCCGTCGGTGAGGCCTCCCACCCAGACCGCCCCATGTGGAACTAGTCCACCGCCCCCACCACGCTCCCGCATCTAGACACGAGAGGAAACATGGGGCGGCCAGGGAAACGTGAATTGCAAGGACACAACAGAGAATTTCTTGACATAAACACGTTCTGTGCAAAACTGAGGCCATACGAATTTTTAATGCACGCCCATGCTAGACTTGAATCATACTTAGGATAAAAATGATCCCTCATTGATTCCAAATTCAAATTCAGCTCAGAGTTCTGTATTTATTTGCTACACTGGCAACCCCGCCCACATCCTCGACTGTTTGGGACTCTTCCCAGAACCATTATTACCTTCTAATAGACTATCTACTTGTATCCTCTCTCCTCGTGTCTATTGCCGTCACAGCTTTTTTCTTGGTTCCTAGAACAATGCCTGGCATAGGATGGGCAACCAGTAACTATTCAGTAGTCCCAATCCACTCGCCTATGATACCGAGTGGGTGGGAGGTTGAGTCAAGACCCAGAGAGCCACGCGTGGAGGCAGTATGCGAACTTGGGTCGTCTTGTTCCTGCCAGCTGGTTTCTAACCATGATGCCATATATTCTTTATTTTAAAGATGTGGGGTACAACTCGGGGTTAGGTATACAAATGGTTATTGTACAGGTAAAGTTTGGGTCTTTGATTCCATCACCTGGCTTGAGACTAGGTACCCCTATGATGAAGTGTGCCCCCCCCACTACTGCCAATTCCTTTCTTATAGAATTATAATTGTTCAGGGTCCGCTTATGAGAACATGTGGTACTCAGTTGTTTCTGTGAAAGATCACTGAGTATTGCAGACTCTAAATCCATCCAAGTCACCGCGAAGGCCATATTGTTTTTAATAAACTGAAGACACTAGCTTTCTTTTCTTTTTATAGATTTAGGGAGTACAAGTGACATCAGTGTAACCATCACCTGAGTAGCGTTTGTACTCACTGAAAGCATCCACTGCGGGGAGGTGGGCTGGTGTCGGTGCCGAGGCTGCGGGAAAAAAGTATAAAGTTTATGATTCACCTTTCACATACTGGAAAGGTGGCCGACACTCAGAGGCAAGTGTGGCCTTGACGGGCCAAGAAGTGGGTATATTTAAGGGTCTTTGGGGTCAGGGGGTTTAGGCCTGGAGAAGTGTCCAGGGTTGAGGGTTTTTGATGTTGATCGCAGTCTTAGATCTTGAGGTCACCAGACATCAGCATCTCATGTCCTCAGGCGGTAGGCTAGATGGAAAGACACAAGGGGGGGGGTTTCTGGCGAGAGACTTATAACTCCTTGATCAAAAGTTGGTCTTATTATCATTTCTATGGCTTGACCAAGCCAAGGGGTCATCTTTGATCTTCCACCTCAGACAAGGAACCTGAAAAGTTTCCTAGAGATTATGCTAAACCATGAATTGAAAGGTTGGGCTGTCCTGATCTTGCATCCGATGGGAGATTTGCCAAGGGAGGGGGGTCAAGTCTAAGCAACAATGGCAATGTTGAGGCAAAAAGACTACACTAACCTCTTTATTCTAGGTTTCTATAGGTACCGTCACTCACTCACTAGGGAATTTATCAGACGCTCCCACCTCCCTGCAGCTTACCTGACAGATGTGTCCCTAACTGCACCTGTGGCGGGATAATCTCTTATAGACCAATGGAGCACAGGAGACAGATGCCGGAGCCATCAGAACACCACTCAGGAGAGTGCAACCAACCTAATATTGGGCTTGCTTTGCATTTGTTATGTTTCCTTTTAAGGTATTTAAAGATGAGAGACCCTCCACAAACACTCCCTTCTAGACTTACCTCTTTCCCCCATGAACCTAGGATGGTCGTTTGAACTTGCATCCAGATGTATGGGTTTCTTTCAGCGTCTTTCCCCTGTGAATTCCTAAAAGCACCTCATAGCCATCCACCTGGACGCCATCCTTACTTCCTTTTTTTGTGTGTGTTGGAGTCTCACTCCGTTGACCCGGCTGGAGTGCAGTGGCACACTCACCGCCACCCCAGCATCGACCTGCTGGGCTCCGGCAATCCTTCCGCCTCAGCCTTCCAAGTAGCCAAACTACTGGCGTGTACTACCATGCCCAGCTATCTGCTTCCTCTTTATTGTTTTACACCTTGAGCCTGACCATGTCCTGCTCTGTCCAGAATCTCCCCTTTTCTGTGGGGGTTATGGTCCAAGACCCCCAGCAGATTCTGGAAACCGCAGACAGTACTGAGCCCTGCAAAGACTATGTTTTTCCTATACACACACACTTATGATAAAGGTTAATTTACAAATTAGGCACAGCAAGTGACTAACAGTAACACAATATGACAATTTTAACAACAGACTGCAGTTAAGAGTTACATGAATGTGGCCTCTTTCCCCCTCTAAAAATATCTGACAGTACTGGACCTTTGGGAACTAAAATCCTGGAAAGCAAAACTCCAGATAAGGAGGAACTACTTGTAGAATTTTCCCCAACTCTTCATTTCAAGTGCATAGGGGCAAAAAACCTCACAGTAAACACTCGTCACTCAGGCTCAACCAATGTTCACCTTTTGCCGTGTTTTATCTTATATCCTAAATGATGTTTCTGGAGAATGTGGGGAAAGGGGTGGCTCTTACTTATGTGTTAAGTACTAAATCAAAGACTAACCACATGAGAGGGGCCCCCCCCCCCAAAAAAAACCCCAGAATTTATCCATAAAAAATTGTGTATTTATTCTTACCACTTTACACTTCAGTCATCTTCAAAGTCCTCTCCTACAGGATGTAATACACCTATCGAGATGCTTTTTCCACTGCTCAAAAACGTTTTTGAACTCATCACTTCTGATGCCTTTTAGTACTTGTTTTTTGTTTCACCTCTTCCACATTGGCACAACATTTCCCTTTGAGGACTTTTTTTTTCATCCAGGGAAACAAAGTCACTCAAGGCAAGATGGGGTGAATAGGGGAGGGTGGGGCGTGGGGGTCATTCTGTTTTTGTTCAAAAACTGCTGAACCTCAGCGTGGTGGGGGCAGGTGCATTGTCATGGTGGAGAACCAGTCACCCGTTTGCCACAACTAGGGATGGTTCTTCCACAGAGTGTGATGTAGCTTCAAAACTTCCAGATAAAAACTTTGGTCGACCGTTTGATCCAGAGGAACAAATTCTAAGTGTCCTATGAGGGTCCCACCCTCCAAAAGGCAATTTTGTTTTTTGGGGTCCCCCCTTGTATATCACTCCATACCCTTTCTCTCCCAAACTACACTGAAAGTCACGTGTAGTATTAAAATGCTTGGGTGTTACCAGACTGCGTACAAATCCCAAGCCTCCATAACTTGAGTCTTAGTGCCTAGGATAGACCGAGCATCCCCAAGTACACAATAGGCAGGCATTTAACAAATACTTGATAAACGAATTAGTAAGTCTAAGACAAAAATTCTCCCAAATACGTGGAAAATACACAATCTTTAAAAACCCAATTGTACGACAAATATCATCTTGTTCTATGAACTGGTACAAAAAAAGGACTAATGTGTCTCTGTATTCTTTATTAAAAATACTGCTGTACACATAGAGACTGAAACAGGATTAAAGATGAATAACGCGTATTGGGATCATGACATCAGAACTTAACATACTGGTGCTTTTTAGGGAAGTCGTTGACATCCAAATCACAGAACCAAGGTCAAAAGCAAAATATAAAGGTACCCTCAAAAATATTTACAATGAAGTAAATACACTAACAGGATTGTTAAATGGTACAAAAAACTGAAATGACCAGTGTGACATGATTTCAAAGGTTGTCCTTTCTGTGCTTTTATCTGTCATAACAGGAAGGTATGGGAAGTTTACAGCCTTAATTTGAGTACTCGCTGATATTAAAATCTTCCTATGAATTAAAAAGACTTTCAGACAACCTCTTAAATGGAATTACACTATGAAAAAGAGGGCTCCCCCAAAAAACACCTAAGCAGAACTGAGAGTTCTTCTGAAAACCATTCCCAATAAAAACTAAATGAAAAATAAATATAAAACAAAGCTAAAAAAATATGTGTTACCTGACACCAACTGTGTTCTGGCTGACAATATTCACTCATGAAAACACCAGCTGTCTACCTTTTATATGCAAACCAAGTCCTGAGGTTAACTAGGGGCTGAAGCAAGCTAGCATTTAGGACACGAACATTCGTGGGTGTGTGATGTAAACTTGCCCGCGAGGGAGTTTGCTGGTCTACACAGAAGGAGAAACTCAAGCCCTATTTTAACCCCTGCCCCTCTTGAGATTTCACAAAACATTGGTCCACAAATGAAATCTTCAAAAAGTTCCCAGACCCCAAAACTAAATAGATGATCCCCTTTCATTTTCAAAGAAAACAATATTGGAAAAAATCTCCAGCCCGCTTATAAATTAAGCATTTCATATTTCTTCTAGAATACAAGTAGTTCTTTTTTTGTACAAAAGAATTACAATATGATTTGTCAAAAAACATATAAAAAGACAGCTGCTCTTCCTCAAATACATGAGCTGATGATAAAAGACTTCTGCATGTTCACGTCTCCAAGTTCTCGTTCCTTTTACATGAAAAAGAACATTACGGTGGCAAATGTTAATTATCCTTTGAATATTGAACATTATGTTCTTTTAAAAATATATCCAGATCAAATGCAATAACTGATTTTCTTTTAAACTCAACAACTGATGCTACCGAACGTGGACTCATAAACACTTGTTAAAAGGTGTGAAGCGTGTCTCTGGTCTCCAAAGTTTTTGGGTGAAGAGAGGTGCTTTTTCTTGATGCAAATCTCAAGGCAGAGAAAATCGTTTTAAAGCTTATAAAAAGTGGACAGAGAAATATTAAAAACTTCTCTGAAACATACAAATACGTATAATTATTAAAATTGAAGACAGTAACATCAGTTGCAAGTGCTTGGGGTCTGTCCTGACCTTGTGAGTTTCCACATTTTCTTCATAGTTGCATGTGAGCACCCAGTGCTAGTAAAACATTCAGTGCTGGGAGGGGAGAAAGAGTCTTCGTTACTGTTTAAGAAAGAAAGTTCCTATGTATTTGGCAGTCTTTCCATATCAAAGTAACGGTATTTCATTAACTAGAAATTCCATGAATACCCAAGAGTTTGGTGACAACTGCATGTCCAAATATTAAGAAAGTTAAGAGGAGGAAAATTCCAGACTTCTGAGATGGACTTGCTCAGGAACATCCCATGGAGGGAGTTATTATCAGAAGTTATATGACTTTGGGCTAAGCAGTGACTGCAAAGGCACAGCAGATCATGATCCCTCCAGACTCAGCTGTCAAACGTCAGAAAGCTCTTGACACCAGACCACCGCTGAGGGCAGCGTCCTGAGGACAGTGTCTGTGCGCATCCAGTGTAAAGGACCGTAATAAAGCTGTGGCTCAAGAGCGGAACTCTGTACAAAAGCAAGCAACTGGGAAGAACCGGAAGTGAAACCCCTCAACTTCAGGCCTGTAACACCATTTCTTAATTTCTTTCTATTAAAAAAATTGCATAAATGTAAATGTATCTGGCTAGCAGGCAAATACCTTTTTTTAAAAAAGGCTCTGGCTGAATTTGGAAGGAAGAGCTATACACACTCCTTCAGTTCCTGTTATCCGATCTTTTTTCTAGAAAGAATTTAAATCAACTAATAGGGGAATTCATATCCAACAATTCACTGGTATTTCTCTTTTTGTGTTCTTCAAAATAAAACAAAAGTCTCCACCGGAACTAACAGTGGGTGGCATCCCAAGAGCTGGCGTCCAATCCTCTTGCAAGAATGGTGCACCATCCTGCACGTCTGTGGAACTGTTTACCTGGTCCATTCTGTTGCTCGGGGCAACTCACCCCAGAAAGAGTAGATTCTGCAACCCACAGTGGCAGAAGTGCCACCCAGCACCATTTCCCCAAAATGTCCTTGCAAACAGCTTCCCTTAGTAAGTATGTAATGTGGCAAAAGTTCAACGATCAGAAAAAAGTCTTTAAAAAATTAAAATTAGTGCATATACAAGTGGAAAAAACAAAAGCAGGAACAACATTCACCCGATGGTGCTCCTTAATCTCAGATGAATTCTTCACAGACACAGCCTCCAGCCATGGTCACAGCTCTGGGGGGACGAAACATTCTTCCTTTCAAGTAACAGTGAACCTGACTGAAGTGCATGCAGCTTCGCTCATCTGTTGGTTTCCTGGAGGTGGATGAGGTGATAAGACATTTCAGCTGTAGTGCAATATGCTATTGGTCGAGATCCTCAGCCATGTCTTGCATGCTTTTCAGTAAATACTACAACTGACCGCTTGCGGCTGCAATCAGTTCTTGGAAAGTATTTTCAAAGCAGCGCTTTAAGTCACTGTATGTCACCACAAGGACACTCTTCTCATCTCTGGAAATCAGGCTGATTTTTTCTGGCACACCAGCATCTAGCTGAAGTAGACAGACACACAAGATATCAGGTTCATACCAAGTGGAAGAGAATCGACTTTATCTGTTTTAGACATCTGGAACGATAAAGAACAGAATATCTAAAAACGTTTGGCCATGTTTCCTTTCAGATCCCTGAGCATCTTACGCCGTTGCTCATCATGCACACAGTTCTCAAGTCAGATGGCTTTCAAACCCACCCACCTTCTGTTTTGACCTGCCAGCTGACACTCCAGTGTAATCATTCCCCCAGCTTCCATTTCTTGTATCATGAATGCAATGAACATTTTCAGCTACTTAATTTTCTTCTTCTGCAGGAAGTATTAGGTTTTTCCCTTAGAATACTTAAAAGTAGAAACACTTAGAACAATTTAATAAACTATTAAGTGTACAGTAAGAATGGTTTAGGTTTTTTTTGAGTTGGAAGCTCATTTTGTTGCCCAGGCTGGAATGCAGCAGCAGGCTCACGGCCATCGCAGCCTCAACCTGCTGGGCTCAGGTGATCCTTCTCCCTCAGCCTCCCAAGTAGCTGGAACTACAGGCGTGCTACCATGCCTGGCTAATTTTTTTATTTATTGTAGAGACGAGGTCTCCTCAAGTTGCCCAGGTTCATCTCAAACCTTTGGGCTCAGATAATCCTCTCGCCTCAGCCTCCCAAAGTGCTGGGATTACAGGCTTGAGCCACTGCGCCTGGCCAAGAGTGTTTTCTTCTTTTGAGTTGGAGTCCCACTCTGTCGCCCAGTGGCCGCTCCCAGCCACTACAGCCTCAGCCTTCCAAGTAGCTGGAACTACAGGCGCGCGCTAATATGCCCGGCTAATTTTTGATTTATTGTAGAAATGAGATCTCGCCAAGTTGCCCAGGCGGGTCTCAAACCCACGGGCTCAGGCAATCCACTCACCTCAGCCTCCCAAAGGCGCGGGATTACAGGCTGAGCCACCGAGTACATTCAGCCAAACTGTTTTTCAAAGGACATAAATTAGACCCACTGATTTGAAATTTGTAATAATTTACTATCAACTAGTTCCTTATCAAATGAATGTCTTGCTCTTTTTCAACTTATATTTGTATTAACTATTATTATCAAGCTGTTTTTCTACGCTTACTTTTGATATGTCCACTTGTGTAATTGCTAGTCTATAATCTTTGCCCATTTATTTATCGGGATTTGGAAGTAATATTTTAGTGAGGCCTTTATAAAGCATAAATATTAATCCTTAGTCCATCAAACATCTTGTCTTGTTATGGTTTTCACTTTATTTTGGTTAGCTTTCAATGTGCCTTTCTTCGATTTCCTTATTTCATTAACTGATAAATTAAAATAAGATTAAAACTCACTGAAGGCTCAAAATTCAATCACTGGTCCAGTTAATTTCTGTTGTAATTTCCACCAAAATAAGCCTATATAAAATCTTAATTTTCAAATAATCAATATGACCATCCTCCCTTTTTAATTTATTACACTGGTTACAAGCTTAGATTATTATCACACTTCAGATTTGGGATATCATTTACTACTATTTTATGACATAAAACAGAATTTTCTTTAAATTTTCAATTACCCTAATCACTAAATAATCTTTGCTTAGGGTAACTGTCCATGGCTTATTCCACAGAATCTACTTGTCAATGTTTATATTAGTCATACACATTTTTAATTACTGGTGTTTTGGCACCATGGATACGGGGCTCTAAAATCTGTTAGAATTATTCCCCACTCAGTGCTCTCAAGAAAAGGTTTTAGAGCATGGCGTGGTGGTTCACGTTTATAATCCCAGCACTTTGGGAGGCCAAGGTGGGAGGACTGCTTGAGCCCAGGAGTCCAAGACCAGCCTGAGCATCATAGCAAGACCCTGTCTCTATAAAAATAAAAACACAAGTTTTGTCCTTAAGAGGAATAAAGGGAAAATTAATATATAAATCATACTGAATTAGTTGAATGGTACATACCATTTTGTGCTGTCTTAGTATAGGTTATTGACAGCAGTCTCTAAACAGTTTTAAGGAAATTCAAACAGGGCAAAGTAGTGCTTATAAATAAACCACATTATCCCTGAAGGGTTCCTGCACAGCTCATTAACAGTTCTAAATGACGCGCTGTAGCAGGTACATGTAGTGGGTATTTTCTGATAAACTAGGATAGTTCACACCAAGGGTCAGCAATGTTTCCCATCAAGGACAGACAGGAAATGTTGTAAGTTTTGGGGGCCACATACAGTCTCTGTCATATTTTCTTTGTTGCTTGTTTTACAGCCCTTTACAAATCTAAACTATTTGTACTTACAGACTGCACAAAAAGAGGCTATTGAACGGATCTGGCCCACGGGCCCAGGTTTGCTAACCCCTGGTTTAAACACAAACCTGCACAAAGGCTAGGATTTACTTCTGGAAGTTAGTTCTAAACGCCATCATTCCAAGTAATGCATAAGGAAAATGAATTCCTTCGTTTGGTTTGTTTGTTTGTTTGTGTTTTTAAAGAGACATGGTCTCGCTATGTTGCCCAGGCTGGTCTTGAACTTCTAGGCTCAAGCGATCCTCCTGCCTCAGTCTCCTGAGTAGCTGGACTTTTGACACATGCCACCATGGTTCATGGCTCCTTCTCTCTTTTGTAAATTTTATCTCCCAGCCCTTTCAATAACATAAAGCTCACCACTCAAATACATTTATGGCATATCTCTATCTACTCAATCCATCCAATCACTGATTTCACCATTTATAACAGCTGGATCTACTCATGTTACTATTACTGTGCTTTTTTATTTTCATAATACTTGATGATAACACCTGTGGTTAACAATACATTGGTAACAACCAACACAACTCACAATGACTTAAAAAAAACAGGATTCAATTTTTAAAAAATACTTACAAATTATCTTTCTGTTTTACTACTTATTGCTATAACTGGTTATGACAAAATAGCATGTAAATGAAATACAGTACAAAGGAGAAAAGCAACCATTTTATGACACTATCATAATAAAACAATCTGCAGTAAAAATTCTAAGATTATTCTTGCAGGTGTTAAAAAATCCTTCCCTAGAAAATGTTATTAACAGAATGCCTTACAGGCTACAATAAGAAGTCTCCTAGCACTTGAAGATATAACTCTATAAATTGTAGGAATGAGCTTCAAAATCCAAACCCAAGTTACCTTGTTAAGACAAGAAATGATATGACTGAGGTCGATCCAAGGAGCACCCGCTTCTGTCACCTGATGGAAAAGATGATCCCTAAAGAGCTTCAGCAGGTAACGGTCCCCAGTCTCTGCCCACGTAGGATCCTTCTGAAACCTGGGGCAGTTAACATTGTACCTCAGCCACTCATGATGTGACATGACCATACGCTTATTTTTCAGACTCAAAGCTAGTTTAATTTTATTTTTTTCCCAATAAATAAGAAATCAGAAGTTTCTGGCATACGTATTTAAAACATACTCAATGAACATAAACTACATGAATTGCAGTTTTCCATTCTCGGGTAATCACAGCCTTGTGCACTCCTATTTTAAATCCTTCCCCAGTGCAGTCTCTACCATTAGATTAAATTGGCTTGGGTGATGTCTTTTGATAGCCCTGGACCAAGGCTGGAAGAGAACATTCTTTTCTACCTTCCACACTAACACTACATATGAGAGTAGAGAGGTGGTCAGATAAGCAAGCGTCAGAGGAAAGTTCAGAAGTGAAGTGGCCTGCAGCTCTCTATCACTCCACCAGGGAACCAGCCGTGAGACCTGGACAGTTAGGTGACCACTGCCAGTGTTCAGAGGTCTGGGTCACTGACAGGCCAGTGGGGAAAGAGGTGTCATTCAAATAACCAAAGTAAGTTGTGAATGCATAATGAGATGACAAGAAAAGGACAAGATATAGAGGAGAACCATGAATTCATCAGGGAACTCTGGAAGGGTTTCCAGAGAAAGGATGCCCCTTAGTCAGAGGGACCCATATGTGCAAAGGACAGCATGGAGCACTGGACACAGAAGAAGGGTCAGTTTGTCTGAGTGGGATTGGGAGGGAAAAGAGAAGAAAAAGAATACAAGGGGAGGGAGGGAAGGCAAGGAGGGAAACAGGGAAGACAAGGGAGGGGAAAAAACTAAGGGGAAGAAAAGACAGATCTGAAAGGTGAGAAGTAGGACCAGGCCATGCAACCCTAGATTATGTTAAAAACAAAACAAAAACTGGCTCTTATGAGCCAAGGAGAATAGTGTGTAACCTGCAGTCCCAGTTCCTCAAGAGGCTGAAACAGGAGGATGGCATGGGCTCAGGAGTTTGAAGCAGCCGTAAGCTACGATCACATCACTGCACTCCAGTTTGGGTGGCAGACTGAGACCTCATTTCTTTTTCTTTCTTTCTTTTTTTTGTAAGTAGGATTTATTGAGAGGACAGAAAAGCTTCCACAGCGGGAGGGGACCTGAAGGGGTTGCCCGAGACCCCATTTCTTAAAAAACAAAACACTAGGTCTTTATTCTAAGAATGAGAGGAGCAGCTCACCATATGGTTTGAACATGATCACATAGGTGTTTCTCAGAGGTCACTCTAGGGACTTCCAATTACAATACCTATTCATCTCTGATCCCTTCAAAAGCCCACCGAATTGACAATAAATGTCTTAAAAGGGTATAAACACAAGGACAGAGGGACCCAGAGAAGCAACAATAGTGAAAAAGGGATATTCACAAGATCTGGAAAAGAGAGGGCAGATATGTGAGCAAGATGACTCAGACACGATCAAACCGAGCCCAACGTGGTGGGGGCCGTGGAAAGGGAGGCCCAGAGAGCAAGGCACACACAGCGGAGGCTCAGAAACGTGTGCCACCAGGACTGTGGGGGCAGGTGTGGATGAGGCTGGGGAGCAGGACTGGAATAAGGGCGACATGCAGCACATGGATGACCCAGTCCTCATCCACATCTCTGCTTGGAGCACATGTGGAGGATGACTTTCTAGAAAGGGAGAGTCAGAGCAGCTCCAGCCTCAGGGTCACCAGGTCAAGCAGACACCCAGACTGCACAGGAGACACAATTCAGCAAATGGCCTTCCCCCTCCTGCTCCTGAACCTTGGCTGTCAGGCTCAGACCACAGACAGCAGGCTGGAGATTCTGCCCAGGGGACGCTGACCCACCTAAGAGAAAGGGCATCTGGGGACCTACCAAAAATAAACAAAAGTCACAAACAAAATATTAACTGCTTTATCTCCCAGAAAAAGCTCAACACTCTTCAATCCCTGCCTCCACACAGAGCTACCCATTACTCCTAAATTTTTTTTTTTTTTTTTTAGAAACAGGGTCTCACTCTGTTGCCCAGGCTGGAGTGCAGGGGAATGATCACAGCACATAGCAGCTTCGAGCTCCCTCTTGCCACAACTCTCCAAGCAGCTGGGACTACAGGAGCATGCCCCATTTGCCCCGAAGGCCTCATCTTAACATGAGTAGACAGCCTAGGATAAGCAATCTTTTGAAAAAGAAAAATACATACATAATTAAAGCAAACCCTTGTTTCCTATGAGATACTGCAGAGAACAGAACAAAACTAAAAAAACTCAACCACCAACAACAAAATCTGTAACTGACAGCCTCAAAGAAACAAGAATTAGTTGGTATAAGACAAACACAAGAGAATACAAAAGTTATTAAAAATTGAAAATACAAGAGCAGAAATTTAAAAATTTAAAGAGATAAGAAAAAACTTTAATTTTAGATAAGTTGAGATAACTGCCTGAAAAGTAGAACAAAAAAACCCAGGAGATAGGAAATAGGAGAAGAGACTATCAGAAACTCAACTGCAAAGGTCTAACATAGCAATGGGAATTCCAGGAAAAGAATTTATTAAAGAAACAACAAAGACCATTCCCAGAACCAAAGGACGTAAGTTTCCAAGATTAAAGAGGCCCACCTGTTATTATGCATCAAAAACCCACACCAAGGTGCATCATCGTGAATTTCTGAACAGCAGTGACAAAGACCCTAAAAGCTTAGAGGAAAGGAAGGATTTGAAAATAAAATGGTTTTGATTCTGTCTGGAAGTTAACAGAACAACATAACAAATTCTGAACAAAATTATAATTACTGTTATTCATCCATATACTGGAAGAGTCAGTTAACACAATCACTCAAGAGAAATTAAAGGCACAGAAACTGGAAAGAAGAAGATGTAGCTGTCATTATTTGCAGATGGCACAACTAAATTAATACCTGGGAAACCCAAGAGAATCTACTGAAAAACTAAACAGTAAGGTAGCAGAGTACTAACTTTACAGAAATTAAGATTTGTCATGTACACCAATAAAAAGCAGAAAGAAGACAGGATGGGGAAAAAAATCCTATATATAATAGCAACAAGACAAAAACCTAAGAATAAACTCTGTGTGCTGTAACATAAAGAACAACTTAGATATTCCTGAAGAATACAGAAGTGGACATCAACCAATAGAATGGCATCTGTGATCTGGTTAAGATGACTCAACACCTCAAGTCACAAGGGCTGCTTACGATTTCGACAAACACAACATGTTATCTTCTGTAGAAAAAATACATCAGGCTTTTTTTTGGGGGGGGGTGGCATTAAACTAAACAAGCTGATTCCAGACTTTTAGACAGAAAAGTTAAACAGTTTTAGCAAAACAACAACAATGAAATGGAGACAGAAAAGAACTAATACTACTAGATTTTTAAACCTCAATCATTAAAACAGTGTGGAAGAGGGCCGGGCACAGTGGCTCATGCCTGTGACCCCAGCACTTGAGGCCAGCCAGGGCAACACAGCAAAACCTTGTCTCTACAAAAAATTAAAAAATTAGTTGTGTGTGGCAGTACACCCCTAGTTTCACTACTCAGGAGGCTGAGACAAGAGAAATGCCTGATCCCTGGAGGTCAAGGCTGCAGTGATCCCTGATTATGCCACTGCACTCCAGCCTGGGCAACAGAGTGAAACCCCAACTCCACTAAAAACAGTATTGAACAGGGGCAGCTTCAAAGCACTGGGGAAAAAGCTCAATTACCCAATAAATAGCTTTTGAAGTACTAGGTATTCTTCTGGTCTTCTGGAGGTGGAGGCGGGGAGGAGCTCAATCTACACATTATACCCTACATAATTCCTAACTATATAAAACATTTTAGCCGGGCTCAGTGGCTCAGCCTGTAATCCCGCGCCTTTGGGAGGCTGAGGTGTGTGGATTGCCTGAGCCCGCGGGTTCGAGACCCGCCTGGGCAGTGAGACCTCATCTCTACAATAAATCAAAAAATCAGCCGGGCGTGGTAGCGCATGCCTGTGATTCCGGCTACTCGGAAGGCTGAGGCAGAAGGATCACCGGAGCCCAGCAGGCAAGGCTGTGGTGGCCGGAAGCGGCCACTGCACTCCAGTCTGGGCGACAGAGTGAGACTCCAACTCAAAAAAAAAAAAAAAATTTTTTCAATATGAAAAAGTGAAACCGCAAATGTTCTAGAAGAAACCAGGAAATAATTCCTTCATAACCTTGGAATGGAAAAGGTCTTTCTAACTGTGACTCAAAATCCAGAAGCATAAAAAAAGATTGATCAATAGAAGACATAACACAAATGTCTACAAGAGGGGAAAAAAAGATAGCAGCTTGAAAACTGCACAGAACAGCTCTATCTCTTATACACCAATAGGAAAGACAGGCAATCCAACTGGAAAGAAAAGGAAACGGGAGTGGATAAAAAGCAAAAAAGATATCCAAACATTCTCACCGAGAGTAAATACAAACTAAAACTGCAGCAAAATTCAATTTTTGGAAGGTTAACAAAAATCCAGAAGTGTTTTAAGAAGTATTCCTGACAAGAGACACTCATGAATTACACACTGGTGATCATCTCTTCTGCAACAGCTATGAAGTCACAGTGACGTACCCCAGACCTGGCACACTCCACCAGGCCTACATTGATGTAAATACAAAATTAAGTATGCGTAAGTTAGTCCTGCAGCAAGACTGGGAACAACCCAAACGCCCACCAAGGAGACTGGAGAGATGAGACCGCATCCATAGGATGAGCTATCACGGGGCCCTCCAAGTGTAAGGAGACAGCACAGGGGGACTGAGAGCACGGACACTGAAGCCACAATGTCCAGATCAGAGTTCTGGCTCACACTGCTCCTAACTATGGGATCCTGGACAAGTGAATTCACCTCTCCATGTCTCAGTTTCTCTGTTAAATGGAAATAACGGTATCTCCGTTGTAAGGCTGCCATGAGAAGAAAGGTTGTATTTGTAAGCTATTTAGAACATAGAATAGTGCTTGGCGTACCCCAAACATATCTAAGCAAAGATTTCCAAAATCCATTGTTATGAGAAAAAAGCAAGGTACAGAACACTGCACACATGGTTTACAATTTTTTTTTTTGGAGTTGGAATCGCCCTCTGTCGCCCAGGCTGGAGTGCAGTGCATGCTCACAGCCACCACAGCCTCCTGGGCTCAGACAATCCCTCTGTCTCAGCCTGAGGTGTGTGCCACCACGTCCAACTAATTTTTTGACTTACTGTAGAGATGAGGTCTTGTCAAGTTGCCCAGGCCAGTCTTGAACCTCTGGGGTCAGGCAATCCTCTCACCTCTGCCTCCCAAAGTGCTAGGATGACAGGCATGAGCCACCACATCTGGCACGGTTTACAATTTTTATATTTTAAAGGGATGGAGAAGAAGTATACACAGATGTATTTCTAACTCTGGAAATATGTACAAAAAACTAAAAATAAAAACTGATGGGGCAAATGGGAAGACACAATAGGTGCCATATGAAAAAGAGACTTTCTAATTTTCACTACCAACTTTTTTTTTATTTTTAAAAAATTTGCTCATATTTAAGTTATTCAAAACATTTAATCAATAGAAATTTTCTGAGGATAATCTAGAATTTTATATGCTGGTTTATTGTCAATAAGGTGTGAAAGCAGAATAAAAACATTTTCAGACTTGCAAGGATACAAACTTACCTTTCTCAGGAAGCTACAGAGGGAGGCAGTCCATTAAATCAAAAGAAACAAACCAAGGGAAACAAGAGACAGCACAACCAACAGAGAGAGGCAGTGAGAGCCCGGGATGGCAGTGCAGGGAGGCTGTAGTTCTACAGAGAATGTATACGGACTTGGGCCTCACCAGCCCAGTGGGGGCGGGGGCGGAGGTACCAGGCAACTTCTCTAAGGGGGAGAAGAAAGGAACTGATTGGTTACCTATCGTTGACCCCATGTAAAAAGATGTTTTGTCTCTCTGGCCAAGAGCTTGAACAAACTTGTGGTAGATATTTTTTTCATTTACTTTGCTTTCTATGTAAGATGATTAACTCCAGGAAACAAAAACAAAAAAAATTGTATCGAAGCAAGGCAACATGATCATGCTTTATTAAGTGGTGTAGCTATAAAATAATATTTATCTAGTCAAGTCATAATAATGTCAACAATGACTACAGATTTAACTCAAAATGTATGGGTTATAAGTGGCGGAATGTGTGTGTGTGTGTGTGTGTGTGTGTGTGTGCTTTGAGGGAAGAGAATAAGTAATTAGATGAATTAAATATTGAGGGGGAAAAAAAATCAAGATTTAGCACCATAAGCACACATTAAAGAGATCAATAACAGAAGAAACAGCTAAAAGAGTTTTCAAAAAATGGTTCAATACATATTCCCCCCACATTTAAAATAATCATTAGGGAAAATCCTAACTGAATTCTTTAACTTTGAAGAAAGGCAAGTAAGACTTGAACTTCATGGTCAAAAAAAAAATCCCTGTAACAATATACTTATCTATCATCTACTTCTAATGACAAACACATGAAACGTTCCTGAAATGTAACTTAACACCATAACACAATAGGTACAATTCTGTTCTACTCATCTTTACCAGTTATGTAGCATAAATATTAACTCTGCTTATGAAGATACATTAACTTACAAATAAGGAGGAACTAAATGTCAAATAGTGTAAAATAGTGATCTTTCCAATGTTCCTGATATGATAGCTATAAAAAATGCACTTATTTAATAGAAGGTAACAGATATGCAACAATTAGAGATTCCAGAAGTCTCTAAACCGACCAAGGTAAACTGACTGGAGACTTTTTCTTCAAAAAGAAGATCAGGTAGAGGCAGTATTATCTGTAGTAAGATGTTCCCTCATGTGCAAATACAATAGTTTTCTAACACGGCATGCTTTCCGAATGTGTACATGTGTATACAATTGGTAAGGATAACCACACCCAGACCGTGGTTAAAAAACAGCACCCAAATGGTTCACACAGTTTTAAGGTCGCTTTCCGTGAGAGTGTTTCTCTTTTTCCAAAGAAAACCAGGTATACTCATTTTCATTATGCCAAATAGTGCCCTTGATTAAAAAGATATTGTAAATATTGTAGATCCTTACTCTGGCCTCTCATTGATTGTTCCCAATTTTGCTAGAAGCCTAAACAGTCTTCCATTCTGAACCTCCTATAAAACATTTTAAAAAGAGAGAGAACGTTAATGTTCCAGATAACCGAATATGAAAGCCAGAATGTACAACTGGCATCTTGCACCAATATTACCTTTAAACAATCCCCACCTTTTGGTTCTATTTTTAAGCAATCCCTACCTTTAAGCAACTCCCACCTTTGGGTCATATGTTTAAGTTCATTACACCAAATCATAGTACTCGAAGTTATGGAGCTGAACAAGATTTTTGTCACATGACTGTAGCAAAGCCATGAATAAAAAGAACACATTGCACAGAAAAGACAGAAATTGAAATGCTAAAGGTACAGTCTGGGCAAAAATACCCGCAATCTTAGCACAGCAGGCCCTGTATTTAGCACAATGATTACTTCGTGTCTGTGGATACACACAGGTCCAGGTTTGCGTATACTCTGAACTCTACTCTTTACCTTTGCCAGGTCTTCCTCTATGGCATCATTTCTCATTTGAGCAGCATCCAATTGAGTATAAAATCGAGCACCAATCATAGGCATGATGTCATTTACACTCCGCATCCTGTTTTGGTCAGTCAACAAATACCTAACCAAGATGAGAGAGGAATCACGCGGAAGCCCATCAGCGGTGTAAAATACAGCACCCTCCCAGAGCTGCCGCCGCCATCATTTCAGCACACACAACGTGAAAACGCTCTTTCATGCAAGTCAAGTTCACATGTAAAGCATAAATAGATTTCTTTTCGCTGAAAAACTATAAGAGCCAATGGAGAAAGTGGAAACACGTCTCTTCTCTACATTTTCACTACTTTGGAAATGAGAAAGGAGAGTCGGGTCACACTTACCCCTTTCCATTCTCAAACCTTTCTTTACAACAGTGCTAGGGGAAAAGATTGCTACAAACGTTCTGAGAGGAGTCAAGTGGGAGGATCTGGGGGGGGGGTGGAGCACGTCCCGGTGCTCTTCACAGATGGTTCTTGAAACTACACTAGGTCTTCGATTTTGCTAGCGAATGGCCCAGCTTGTGAGGAAGCTGCCCTCTGCTTGCGATTTTATTTACCAGCTGTCATATTCATTTCTGAGAAATCTTCACGCACTAACACACATCAGAAGAGACCAGTTCAATTTCTTCTATCATGATAACGAAGGCAGAAAATATTACATATTTCAAGGGCTACCTGTTAGAATACAAAGATTCCCAATCACTCAACACTGCCACTCTCTGAGCTCCTTCACGAAACCGCCTCCCCCCCTCCTTCCCTCTGCTGCTGACATTCTCCTATTTTCTTCATCTGTAACTATCTCACTTGCTTGTGTGTTTATTAACTTTCTCCCCATAAGGGCACAAAAGCTCCCGAAGCCAGGAACTCTGTTCATCTTGTTCAAAGTATCCTCAGCATTTGGCATATAGCAGGCATGGTTTTGTTGGGTAAACAGTTATAGCCGGGTGAATGGTCTATGTCTTAGCTAGTCATCTGTAATTACTGACATACTTGTATCTAGCCAATCCTACTGAAAGTTATTACAGGCCTTGTGACTTTGACAAGTTACTTTGACTCCTTCTGACCCAGTTAAATCCTCTCTAAAATGGGGCTAAATAATGGCATTTAACTAACAGGGCGTAAAAATCAAATGAATTAATCCATGTCAAGCAGTTCAAAAGTGTCTGATACATGGTATATTCATAAATTTTAGTTTGTGGTTATTACTGAAGTATGCCTCTTTGGTTATTTCATTTCTTATTAAAGAAAATCTCAAACATTTGTAAAAGTAGAGACAAGAGCAGTATAATGAATTCCCATGTATCATCACCTGTTTCAATAATCCTAACATTGGTCACTTGGTTATATTTATACCTTCTACGCCCACTTTTTTTTTTTTTTTTTGAGTTGGAGTCTCACTCTGTCTCCCAGACTGGAATGCAGTGGCCGCTCCCAGCCACTGCAGCTTCGACCTGCTGGGCTCCGGCGATCCTTCCACCCCTGCCTTCCGAGTAGCTGGAACTACAGGCGTGTGCTGCCACGCGCAGCTAATTTTTGATTTATTGTAGAGATGAGGTCTTGCCAAGTTGCCCAGGCGGGTCTCGAACCCGCGGGCTCAGGCAATCCACTCACCTCAGCCTCCCAAAACGCGGGATTACAGGCTGAGCCACCCAACCCAGCTTACGCTCACTTAAAAAAAAAAAAAGTTTCGAATTGATAACCTAAGGTAATATGAGACATCCTGGGTGTCTAAAGCTAAGGCTAAGTATCACTGCTGTGATCATACGTTGAGCAAATATTCTCATTTAAAGGATAAATCATCTGAGTTGATTACTAATAGGATCCAGACAACTCCTGCCTTCCCATGCTCTGTCACAAGCAGGACATTGATGCTAGTGCAACAAGATCAGGTGGGCAGTCCCATCCTCCATCCCCCAGTTCATACCCCAGGGCTGGTCCAAAAAGAAACGGGATCATCCGGGGCTACACAGAAAGACCAGAAGGGGCAGCTGTAAGCTAAAAGAGACTGAGGATTAGCATCTCTCCTCCAGGACAGCTCACACCTACAATCAAGGGCATGACTGCCCACCCTCTGGAATCGCCTACATGAGATGGATCCTAGGGAGAAGGCCTCCGGTGGTGACAGTCGTTCACAGTGGGTTTTTCTTATGCCACATTCATTTTGAACCTACACTCAAGGATTCTCTAGAATCTTAAGACACTGTAGCAACTCTTGGGACCCTCTACATACATGGTTTCCAGAGGGGGCTCTAACCAGAGTAGACAGCTAGACTGCACCTGAGGCCTGTTCACGACTGCTTTCACCCGCTCTAGAGCACACTCAACAGAACTCTGGACAATGGGGAGGTTCCATGTCTGTGCTATCCAGTTACGCCAGCCAATAGCTACACGTGGCTGCTGAGCTCTTGAAATGTGGCTCAAGTACCTGAAAGTCTGAATTCCAAATTTTAATTAATATTAATTTACATGGTCATGTATAACTGGTAGATGCCAGTACAGCTCTAAAGGGTGCCCCCTGACCAAATGTTTAAAACATCCATAACTAACTTAAACACAATGGTTTATGAATTGATTCTAAGAAATACACACTTAGCAATAAAAATAAATTAAGAGTTGTTTGTGTTTTGCTTGATTTTAAATAGTGGGAACTAAAACAAAATGACTGTTAAAAGGCCTCTTGAAAATAAGCAATACTCAAAATTAAATCAAAAACACTATCTTATCTCACATGATCATTATATACATTTCATCATATGTTACAACTTACAAAATCAGATTCTTCAGGTCAGAGGAATAGTTGATTGTCACCAGTTCCATGGCTTTCTGTAAATTCTCTCGCTGAATTCCTGCCAAAGAGTTGCAAGCCAAAGCCAACACAACTTTTCCTAATGATATCAGATCTGCTTGCTGACATGAAAGAATAAATACAACTTTTAATTTTAATTTCACAGGCACACATTTCATACACTGACACTACCTCCTAAATGGAAAAAAAACGTCGTTATAAACAAGCTGCAGAACTTAGGGTAGGGTTCTCAAGTATCAGTGATCCTCAGAATCACCTGGGAGCTTATGAAAAAGACGATTTCTGAGTCTGCCTGCCTGCCAATCTCAAGCACCCAGATCATTCTGATGGCGGCAGTTCAAGGCCACACTTAAGAAACTCTAAACAATTCACAGGCCAAATACAGATTGCTGCTTATAAAAGGTTTTTGCTTTACTCATTTTTTTAATTTAAGTAAAGCTGATGTTCCTCTCTATTACAAACTGAAGGTTACTACACACCTGCTATACTACAATTTAAGACATCCACTTTTCTCATTTTCCATGTCTCCCAGAATATAGTGTGAGTGTGAAGATTTAGAACTTGAAGAAAAGTTATCCTATTACAAACATAAGCATTAACCTGATAGGAGAGCAAGTTTTCTAGAACATCAAAAATGCTGCAAACTTCAATGACATCCCATCCGTCTATTTCCAAGTAGACTATTTTAACTTATACTATCACTGATCTCTAAGCCCTGAAAGCACATGCTTTCCTACCTTCCCCCCCCTCAAGATTTACCATCCTGAGGCTTTCCTTCTAATAAGATTCTCAAAAGACAGCTCGTCATTGCCCATTATGACTCCAGGAAACAGTATGGTCATCCCAAGCGGCCCTGCTTGGTAGACAACTATTAAACAATCACATGCCTTAGAGAACTAACATGAAATCATTTGAAGCAATTTCTCCAAATTCCGAGATCCATCTGAACCATTAGATAGATGCATGTTCACTGACTGAGTGTTGGTTTGTTGTAAGTAGCTTTCAAGCCTAGCTGTACATTAAAATCATCTGAGAAACTTAAAAATCATCTGGTAGCCATTCCCTCATCCCAAGTTTGGTATTATCATTGGTATGTTCTTTTTTTTTTTTGAGTTGGAGTCTAACTCTGTCGCCCAGACTGGAGTGCAGTGGCACACGCCCGGCCACCGCAGCCTCAACCTGCTGGGCTCCGGCGATCCTTCTGCCTCAGCCTTCCAAGTAGCTGGAACTACAGGCGCACGCTACCATGCCCAGCTAATTTTTTCATTTATTATAGAGATGAGGTCTCGCCAAGTTGCCCAGGCGGCTCTCAAACCCAGGGCTCAGGCAGTCCACTCACCTCAGCCTCCCAAAGTGCGGGATTACAGGCTGAGCCACCGAGCCCGGCTATTGGTATTTTTAAAGTTTCCACAAGAGATCCTGATATGCAGCTAGGGTTGAAAACCATTGAGTGAGTGGAGTATCTGTAAGTCATATATTTGGGAAATTGTGTATTTGAGGGCAATTGATAATAAAATGTTAGCACCATCTGGCTATCCTTAACATTTTAATGATAAGCCAAATAATAAGAAATAAGAGGAAGCCACACTTCATTACTAAAATAACATTTAAAAGTTTCTATTTAAAAATATCTCTAGGCCAGACATGGCGGCTCACTCCTGTAATTCTAGCACCTTGGGAAATCAAGGCAGGAGGATGACTTGAGGCCAGGAGTGTGAGACCAGCCTAGGCAACATAGTAAGACCCTGTCTCTGTTCTTTTTTAAATAATAAATAAATACAATATCTAAAACTGACATTTGTGAATCAGACACTTTGAACATGAGCACCTAGAATTAGGAGGAGGAGGATCAGGACCCGTAACTACAGAAGGGAGGGAGCACTAACTAGATGGTTGCCGTCATTCCTGCTCTCTGAAGGACAATGCTACTGACTCCAAGAGGGAGCCCCTCACTCGCACTTTAGACCAGATACAACAAGTTGGAGCAACTCAATTGTACAAATCCTGGTCAAAAGAGATCAGTGCACGTAAATGCCAACTGTACATTTCTATAGGCTATTTCAATCCCATCAGCAAAACAAACCGAAGGCTGTTGTTATTCGTCATGATTTGCACAGCATGTACCAACTCTCAGCCTTCCAGCCTTTAAGGCTGCGGAATTCTCCCTTTGGGTCCACCCTGAATTGACGTTGTATTAAGCCTCTCTCCTAGAACATTCCATTATTCCCTGTTATGGGACAGAAAAACAAAGGCCTGAGACAGCTGAAGAACTGGACAGATTAAAAAACTAAGAAATGTGATTCTGAATACATCCCACCACCTCTCCAGAAAAGCTGACTCCAGGTGGGAGCAACCACTTTTAGAAATAAAGAATACATGTGACATAAATCCAGACTAAATAAGAATTGATTTTTTTTTTTAAACAAAAGAAGTTAACAGAGTCTTGCCTAATGAAGAAGTTTAATGTAAAAGCTCAGGAACTCTCCTTTCCTTACTCCCCAGCTACATCATTTCTCGTTGTTTATTTTGCTTCTTACCTCCATCTGGTTCCCCCCCTCAACTCATTTTCAGTTTCTTCCTGATTCTTGATTTCTTTCTCTGATTCTATCTATGGCTCTACTTTTGTCCATCTTACTCAAAGTCAGCCTCTATTCACATGTCTGAAACAGACTATGAAAAACAGACTACAAGAGACAATGCACTCCTTTCTCGTGTCCCCTTTTCTCTGTAAAATCATCCTCCCCATTTTGGGACTCTCTTTAGTTCTCTCCTATATCTTACTATAATAAGCTATATAAAAAGTCATCTACACACACACAGTCATAAAAACAAGAAATAAAAGAAAGCCTGATACATCCCTTAATGATGAAAAAATAAAGACAAAGTGACAATTGGTTGAAGATTGCCTGATTTTATGAATTAGGGCAGTTCCTGACTTGTAAATAAGCCACCCTAAATGCTTACTTCCTAAAAGCTGGTTGGTTGTTGACAATAACAACAGCCTTCGGTTTGTTTTGCTGATGCGATTGAAATCACCTATAGAAATGTACAGTTGGCATTTACATGCACTGATCTCTTTTGACCAGGATTTGTACAATTGAGTTGCTCCGACTTGGGATGTTGTATTAATTTCTTAGTTTCTACATGTGGTATATTATGCTTAGGAAATTAACAATCACATAAATATTAGAGCACCCTTGCCTTTACTTCCCTTTGTTAAGGAGGCCTGTAATTCTGGTTAGGGATTGTGACTAAGGTGATTTGAGCCTGGGAGGTCTTTTGTTTTGCAAACATTGAAGCTCATTCTCCCTGGCAGGGGATAATTGACGCAGATTGTAAACACCAGGTATGACATTATGGAAAGCTAGTCAGGTCAAAGCTAGGCACACAACCCATGAGATAACTGAAATACGACACCTTCACAAGCTACAAGTAGAAAGTGGAATCCTGTTGTGACACTCACAGAAAAACCAAATTGCCCTAGTCTTATTTTATACAGTATTAAAAGAAAAGGAACCCTATTCACAGAAATAAATACAGTGATACTTTAGGGCATGTGTTTTGTTTTTGCTTTAACAGGTACAATGGATTTCTAGATACAACAGAAGATGATGGTGTTGGCTCTAAAAAATATATAACCTTCCTTCAAGAATTTAACATTATTTGCTTGGGTATATAAGGTCACTAGTATTTTATAGGCAATAATCATTCATTTCTGGAAGCACGAAGATTATGTGGGTTAAGTGTAAGTCAGAAGATTTGCAGGAAAGTGTTTAAGAAGCCACCACGCTAGATGAGAGAGAAGGAGAAAAGTCCTCAGGCAGAAGAAAGCTGCAGCTAGGGAAAGAGAAGTAGCCTGGCTCCTCCTAGCCGTGTCCACGAGATGCTGCTAGCAACCAGACAGCCTGGCCACAGCTGGGACTGGGGGGTACCAGCAGAGGGGCGGGGGAGGGCGGCATGAGAAGCCTGCCGACCATTGAAGGCAAACAGGGCCTGTGTATCAACAGTGCTCTCTGGCTCAGCAGCGAGAGGATTGTGCATGAATCAGATACTGAATGCTACTAAGACTCTACTTCTTCTCTGTCCTTTTCATTTTTGTTCTGAAATTCTGTCTTATACAAGTGAACTAAACTCTTCTTTCAAAACTTTAAACAAAAAAAGGTAAAAGAGCAAAGGGAAGGGAAGGTGTTCCTCCATTTGACTAAGAGATTCTGTCTTAGATCAAATCTTAATAAATGCTTAAAAAACCCCAAAACCTCCTACACACAAGGAACTAAAATTGTCTTAGAATCACAGTTGCCTATCCTAATGTGAAGCATTGCGATACAAACTGAATGACATGGAGATTTACTTCAGTCCCATTACCTGTGGAGTAATCGAGGTGGAAGCAACTGTCCTTAATGCTTGAAGGACTTAGGTCCTTATTGTCTGATACCTTCTCATAGTAATAAGGAAATAAGAAATAGCCAGGGGGCTAAATCAACAATAACAGAATGAAGTCAGACACTAGCCAAATTCTGGTAATGTACCCAAAAAAGCATGATACATTCTGACTAAACAAAAGAAAACAATTACTTAGAAAATGGCAACCAAACAATATGCCTTTGAAAATATGCCTAAAATAGTATGGCTCGTAGTGAGATAAGTGTCCTAAAAGTAAAAAGAATAGGTGTGATTAAAGTGAAAAAGAAGGGTGTCATTTAATACAATCCATTCAGCTGACTAATAAATCTCAGTTTAAAACTCTGAAATATTTTAAAATAAACAAAATTTGTCTTTGAAAAAGAAAAACAAGCTTTAAGTTATTAAGTAGGTACCCATGTTCATTCTTACTCACCTGGTACTGGGCCATTAATGCCAATGGATTATTATTTTGACTGTTATCAAATGTTAAAACGTCAAAAACTCCAACACAATTTACTCGCAACCTTTAAGGACCAGAGAATTGAAAGAAAATAATTAAAATAAGTTTCTTTTATTCTAGAATAATGGAAATTTAGCATTTCCCATAATATTAGGAAGGATCTCAGAACTGAATCTAACTTCCATCTCCACCCCACATCACCTCCACCAATCACCATTTAGAAATGTGAAATGAAGGCTCAGAGACATCAAGTGGCATGCCTCCAGTTGCAGAAGTCAGTATCAGATAGAGCCAGAACTGTAAGTACATCTTTTTTTTTTTTTTTGAGTTGGAGTCTCACTCTGTCGCCCAGACTGGAGTGCAGTGGCCGCTCCCAGCCACCACAGCCTCGACCTGCTGGGCTCCAGCGATCCTTCTGCCTCAGCCTTCCAAGTAGCTGGAATTACAGGCGCATACTACCACGCCCGGCTAATTTTTTGATTTTATTGTAGAGATGAGGTCTCGCTGCCCAGGCGGGTCTCGAACCCGCGGGTTCAGGCAATCCACTCACCTCAGCCTCCCAAAGGCGCGGGATTACAGGCTGAGCCACCAAGCCCAGCTTGTAACTACATCTTTTGACAAACAGCTCAGTGTCCTTTCCACCACTCCAAGCTGCTTATTAGTTATTTATCAAAGAAAACTAGTTAGTGTCTTAACACTTGCTACAGATGTACCAGGCATGTTCCAGGCATTTTACATGAATGAACTCATTTGAATCTCTCAATAATGCTATGAGACAGGTACCTTATAAATGATGAAAATGGAATACACTTGTCCAATAATGTTGTTGAAACATAACTTGAAAAAGTGAGGTATCTTGTTCAAGATCACATAGATAGATAGCAGAGCCAGGATATGAACCCAGGGAGCCTAGTACCAGATCTTCAGCTCTTTATGCTATGCCACCTTAGACAATTCTAGAAATTACAGCATCTCAAGACTCAGGTGAAGTCAAGATTGATAACCCTCTCAAAGCATGGTACTCTACCTGCTGCAACAGCATCACCTAGGAACTTGTTACAAATGCAAATTGTCATGCCTCACTGCAGACTTACTGAATGAAAAACTGAGGGTAGGGCCCAGCAATCTGGGTTTAATAAGCCCTGCAGGTGATTTTGATTCATGCTAGAATTTGAGAACCGTGGATCTACACAGAAAAACTATATTGCTGCTATTTCTTTTTTTTTTGAGTTGAAGTCTTACTCTGTCTCCCAGGCGGGAGTGCAGTGGCACACTCACGGCCACCCCAGTGTCAACCTGCTGGACTCCACAATCCTTTCACCTCAATCTTGTAAGTAGCCAGGCGCGCACTACCACGCCTAATTTTTTTTTTATTGTAGAGATGAGATCTCGCCACAAATTGCCCAGGCTGGTCTCAAACCCACAGGATCAGGCAATCCACTTACCTTGGCCTACCACAGTGCTGAGATTACAGGCTGAGCCACAGAGCCCGGCCTGATACTATTTCTATATTCCTCCAACTCTAACCACATATACCTCCCTGGCCCTTCCCAGAATCTGTGGTTAATAACCAGGCATCTTATTAAGAATGCAACATTTTCTTAAGAAGACTTACAAATGAACTCAAAGCCACGGCAGTTCTTCTGGATGGAATATATGAAAAGGCAGAATTAAACAAATTGTCATGCTTTGTTTACTAGCTGTCAAAAGGTAAGATACTCAATGAAGAAGCCAAAACTCAAAATACCAATACCTCGTTTTGCCAGTTATCAGAATCTTTGTTGGGTCCATAACTCGACATGCCAAACCTGCTGTATGAATGGTGCGCAATGCAGAACTTAGCTGGACAATATATGCCCAAATAAGAGATTCTGGCAATAATCCAGCATGCTGCCTGGGCAATGGGCCATCGTGCTGACCTATAAAGCAAATTTTAAAAATGATTATCTTAATTTAAGGAATCAACTAAAAGACTGAAACATTCAAATCAAAGTTCAGGTCATGTGTATTCATGGCACAACATGCCAATTTACACATTTTTGTGTGTCTGTGTATAAATTAAGTCTAGTCTATTAGTAAGAATTTAAGAGATAAGCCCAAAGGTTCCTATGTCTGAGATTATACCTTTTATGATGTTAGTAGCAGTAGACCTTTCATTGTCATGGTCTTTTCTATGACCATATGAACAATAAAAGTTATTTAAAGTGAGAATTGATATTTAACTGTTAACCAAATAAATATAAATCCTGATTAAAAATAGGAACTGTAGAGATTGCCATTTTACTTAAAATGTGGCTAATTCTATCCTGTATTACCGTTTAAGCATGTAAGAGCTGTTCATTCTGTAGCTTAAGGGAAATAAAAGTCTCCACCATCACTTATGTGGAATGTATGCTTTACTTACACTGCTCAGCCTCCTCTAGTACAGATGTGTCAGTTAGACAGGCTGATACCCAACTCACATGCAAATATAAACGTAAAACACTGCATGTCACGTGTACTGACAAAAAACAAACATCATCTGATTGACCATGAAAAGTAATCATTTTTATTTTACCAACTCCTAAGGCCTTTTTGATAATATTTTCTAGGTCACTGCTAATACTTAAATCAGTAGGAAAGAAGGCGTATAAATTAAATACAGATTTTTTAAGTATTTCAGGGACTGTGACCTTAAAGTCACACTGCTGTAAACCAACCTTTTGTGAATGTGGCATAAAAGCAATATAGTTCAATGGATAATTATGGAGAGAAGAAACGCAAATATGTACTTATGGTGAGGGATAAACCTTCCAATAAGCGGCACATGTAAAGTTCAACAACTATTGTCTCTTATTTTGGACAGAACTGAAGATAATACACTCTCGAAATAGGTGACAGATGACTCAAAAAGTGGCTCTAGTGGTAAACGCCAAGACAATGTCTAAGATCACGATGAAGAGTTTAAATAAAACTATTTCATCAACTTGGCAATAAGGAAAAAGAACTGTTACAGCAAACACATAGTGCTTACTGTGTGTCTGATTATGTTCTTGTTTTTACCCACATTTATCTCATTTTAAACCTCCATCAACCCCTGTATATATGGCATTATTCCCATTTTCTAAATTAGTATATTTCTTATATGTGATTTTTTGAGTATGTGCTATGACAATAAACTATGTAGTATAATAAAACAGTAGATGCTCATGCATATGTTGGTATGTTTAGAGAAGTCACAACCATTCAAACAATACTTTAAAATATTAGAAAATGGTGGTTCAGCCTATAACCCCAGCACCTCGTCTCTACAATAAATCACAAAAATTAGCCAGGCGTGGTGGTGTGTGTCTGTAGTTCCAGCTATTTGGAAGGCTGAGGTAGAAGGAACACCTAAGTCCAGCAGGTCAAGGCTGCAGTGGCAGCAAGTGTGGCACTACCACTGCACATAGCCTGGGCGACAGAGTGAGACTCCAACTCAAAAAAAAAAAAAAATTTAGAACAATGGATTGCTTCATGTGAAAATGTACATTAATATATCAAACACTCAGCGAACACCAAAAACAGAAAAATTCAGATTAAAAAAAAAGAGCCGGGCACGGTGGCTCACTACTGTAATCCCAGCACTTCGGGAGGCAAAGTTGAGAGGACTGCCTGAGCCCAGGAGTTCAAGAACAGCCTGGGCAACATGGCGAGACCTCATCTCTACAATAAATTTAAAAAATTAGCCAAGCGTGGTGGCACACACCTGTAGTCCCAGCTATCTAGAAGGGAGAGGTGGAGGGATCGCCTGAGCTCAGCAGGTCGAGGCTGCAGTGTCTGTGGTGGTACCACTGTAGTCCAATGTGAGTGACAGTAATACTCTGACTCAAAAAAAAAATCTAGAAAAGAAAGATATAACAGAGTGGTTCCCAACAAGGGCTGATTTTGCCTCCTAGAGACATCTGGAAATGGAGATATTCTTGGTGTCACAACTGGGGAGAGGAAGCTGCTTCTGGCATTCAGCAGACAGCAGCCAGGCCATCCAGTAGGTAGAGCCACTGCCACACACTCTGCAATGCACACGACAGCGCCACAAGAATAATTATCCAGCCCAAAATATCAGTAGTACCAAGGGCGAGACACCCAGCTACAAATCAAGCCCAACAGTCACCTCACAGGTGTCACTACTAAAATAAACTTGAACAACAACTACATTCATCTATAGGAAAAGTTATACCACATCCCCTTCAACAAAAGTACGTGTGTGCCTACAAATGACATAGCAAAAGGAAAAACTAACCACATTTTATGACCAGATTTTTAATGTGAAACAGCCATGTAACCACAGTTTTCTTTTTTTCAACTGTCAAAAAGCAGAAAGCAAAGTTACAAGTAAACAGAAGTAAAATATTTTAAATCTATAATTAGAGTCTTTGAAGGAGTCACAATCTAAAAGATACTATAAAGTAGACACAAATCTTCACCCCTTTAATTTCTACCAAGAAAAACTTTAAAATTCCATGTTTAAGTAAAAGTTACTTAAAATGGATTTTAAAGACTCATTCTCTAAGTAACATACAATCCTACCTTTAAACAGAAGCATTTGTTTAGGGAGATACTTACATAAATGGTGATATAGCCACAATAGAAATCACCAAGTTATATTCAGAGAATGCAAAATTTGGGGGAAAATACTTGCAATAAATGAAAGTATAATACAATAAAGTAAAAATACTGATAGTACACGCAATATGATAGAAAATGATAAAATAAAAATGAAACAAAGCAAAAAGAGACAAAAATAAGACTGGAAAGAAATGTATCAAAAGATCTACAGTGGCTATCCTTTGGAGGTGAAGCCATCAAGATTTTTGCAATTGTATTTTCTAAGTTACTTTTTATTTGGAAAGTGTTATGTTTCTAAAAGAAAAACATTTTAAGAGGAATAAATGTCAACATCAGACATCTATGGGAGTCTCCCACAACTCACCTCAGTAAATACAGACAACACATGATTTCCTAACTTCCTGCAGATCAATTCTCTTTCAAGACACTACTTTTAAACATGTCTTGAAGCCGAATGTTCATAGGGATACGTTTACATGTGTTTTACGACACAACACTACTCTTCCACAGAGCAAAAGCATTTGTCAAAAGAGACCGCTGGCATCTCTGACTTACCCCACTTTCTCTTGGTGAAATAGGCATCGGCATTAGGGTCATTGAAGTGTCTGCTCATCATAGTTTCTCCTCCAGCATGGAAATCATATGCAAACACAAGAGCTTAAAACAAAACACACTCATTACTGAAATCTGGCTTCAAATAATGAAGCTCACCAGCAGAAAGACAAATCACGAGTTACTCACAAGGCTCGGCAAACGCTTTAGTGGTAAATACTTCACGCAAAGTTACGATGTTTGAGTGCTGAATTTTTTTCCACATATCAACCAACACCATACACTTTGTGTTAACAAGACGAAAACCTGAAAAAGACAATTCTTCTGCTTCGGTAAACTGTAAATGACGTCCCCCTCATATTCCATCAGAAATGTAAAGAAAATGCCATAATCATGTACTGCTCATGAGGTATTAATTTCTAAATTAAAGAAAAAATGTACTTATTGTCCTTTAAACTTGTATATCAAATAAATCAATATATTCAGGAAGGTCTGAATAAGCTTAGTCTCAGTAATATGATTGCAAAAGAAGATAATTTTTCTTCCTTACCATGTATCCTCCGAAGGCAATATGGCAGGTCATCTTTGCTATTCACAGCTTTGTAGCAAGATGTGATATAGCCAAAATTACTTGATTTCTGTATCCGGTTGGGAGGTGGCAGTGGTTCTAGAGGGAATAGGCTGTGGTAGCTGTCAACTTCCGTAGGAACTGCTAGAGTAATTAATAGACAGACGACTTTAAAATCACAGACATTCATAGACCACTCAGTAATAAAGAAGAAATCAAATCTACCATACACCACTCATTTATCATAACACATCATTGTATTATAGGATAGTGTCATTATTATAACAATTCTATAAAACAAACTATGGCTTCAGTATCAATAAGAATACGCATTATATATAAAATAACCAAAAAACTACTAAAGTTCATACATTCAAAATATTCCCTATCTTTTAGAGAATACAAATCTATTTCTCAGAAACAATTAACAACAATGAGTTATCACTTAGAGATACAAACACTTTTTATTTTGATGCTGAATAGAAATCCAGATAGATTTTGTTTCTTTAAATATTTTATTTTGTACAAGGTATATTTAGACAATGGGGTTTCACATAAATTCCTACTTTTTAAAGCATAAAGAAATTCAAAGAAAATCACATTAAGCTGGGTAGCATGTACATGTATTTATATGTGTATATATCTATAAATATGGCAAAAACTCTAAAAATAAATCTTTGGCTCAGTAAGTAAAACTCAAGAAAATTACCCTCCCCAAATAAGTAAGAGATGGACAAATGGGAGCCACACTCACTGCAGTTTAATAACAATGAAAATATTGGTAGTATAAATGCATGAGAACTGAAAACTATCTAGAAAGGAATACAGCAAAACTTTAATGATGACAACCTTTCAGTGGAAGGATTTTTATCTCTTATGTTTGCATCTTCTTTTTTTAATCTTTTCTCTCTTTCTATTCTGTATTTGCCAAATGTTTTACAATAAACATGTTTAGCATTATATTTTCTTTAAAAAAGTGTACAAACAAAAACAAATGAAAATTTCTGACCTCCGAGTTGTAAAAAATACAGCAAAACCCTATTAAGAAAACTCAGTAATTCCAGAAGACAGATTCAAAATGATCCTTCCTCCGTCTTTGCCAAACACTTGACATTGTCTGTTAGTTCTCCCAAGAATCCTATGAGACAGGACCCCTTATTTCGTAATTCAGGAAAATAAGGATTGCACAGCTTAAACAGGGAACAGGGATGCAGCCCAGGACTTTGAGTTTACAGTTCTGTGCTCTTAATCTCCACGTGGCATCTTGGCCAAAGTGCAAAACAAACATGGAATGATTCAATGTCACTTTAAAACCCAGGTCAAGTGGCGTGTTCCACTAAAATAAAGACAGTATGCAGCCAGACGTGGTGGCACGTGACTGTAGTCCTGGTTACTTGGGAAGATTGCTCGAGCCCAAGGGTTCAAGTCCAGCCTGGGCATAGAGAGACGCTATCTCTTAAAAAAATAAATAAAATAAAGGCAGGATAAGGAAAAAATACACACATGTGAATAGAGCTGTAACTTTTACTTTTGCCCACTTGCTATTTTTTATTTGAATGATCAGTGTAATTTCCACAAAGAAATCAAATGATGAATACATTTTGTTTCCTAGCTATTTCATTCAATAAAGAATACTTAATGCAGGAAGCAATTAATTTCAAATCAGTAAAAATGCACTGAGCACCTACTATGTACTACTGAGCCCACTCTAATAAACTGTGGGTTCTTACCTTCAAGAGGCTTAGAGAAAAATAATGGACACAGATTTATATAAAACAGAATACAAGACAAAATAGCTATTAAAAAAAGTAAAACCTTCACCATGGCACTCGTTCTTAAACTTTAGCACCTGTCAGAATTACCTAGAGCTAGGCCCCGTGCCCAGAGTGTGTGACACAACAGGTCAGAAATGTGGCCAAAGAATTTGTAATTTTAACAAGTCCCAAAATGATCGTGAAAATGAGGCTGCTGGTCAAGGAGGTCTGAGACCTCCTACCCTATGACAATACAGCAACCAAGGACATTAGGAAAGCTCATATAGAAGAAAAGACACTTTTACTACAAAGTGGGGTAAGACTGTTTTCAATGGGCTAGAACAAGTAGAAAGAGTGCCGTTTGGTCAACAGGACAGGGAGTCAACAGGACAACTGCAACCAAGGCCTGCGTGTGTGCATGTGTATAGCGTGTTCAGAACAGCGAGCCCTCTCGTGCTGAGAGCACAGGCTACACTGAGGAGACCCACCATGGAGACAGAGTTGAGAGGGATGTTGAGACCAGGTCACAGGAAAACTGAAATGCCATGCTGAAGACTTTTATCATGCCAATATCACCAGTGTGGCACAGACTAAGCAAGGGACTTAGCAACCAACAAGCCTATGCTTCTCACTCCTTTATCCTGTAACCACCTTTCAGCAAGTCATGCTGGATTCTATAGACTGTACCCCAAAAACTGTGCTTTGGCAGACTGCTATGCATTATCTGAAGTATACCCCTCTGGGGTCAGATTGAGTCCATGGAAACTATTTTATCATGCTGTAAGTTGTAGATAACTGACAGCACTGCAAAAAGATTCTTGTCTAGACCTGAATATTCTGTCCTGCCAGTGAGGCACCATTGACTTCCCTACTCCCTTGTAGAAAAGCCAGTCTGCATATTCACCTCAGTATTCCCCATCTGTCTTCTGACATGAAGCCGCCTTCCTCTCATGAGTTAAATAAAATCTCTGACACATACCCATTTATTTTTGTAACTGTTTGCCATGATTTATCTTTTTCTGAAAATCATCCTTTAAGACTACCATCTCCCAATCTACCCTGAAATAATCATCTGTGGCCTAATATTAACCTTAGAAGCTGAATGTTTCTACTATTGGACAAGAATATTCATTGTTGTTCTGCTCTTCGTTCAGTTCAATTTAATAAATGCCCATAAGTATGAATAAAGGGAGTGGGTGCTTCCATCACTGACGCCACTAAGATGACTACTATTAGGAAGGTCACCTAGAGGTAAAGCCAAGAGAAACACCTTCTTGGAAGATTACACCTCAGCTGCATTCAACTTACAGCGTGAAGCTCAGTTCCACCAGATAGAATTAAAAACAATGATAAAAAGGAAATGTTAGTTTTTTTCTACTACTGAACTTTACTTCCTCTCAAAGAACACATACAGTGTTGGCGGAGAGAGAGGAGAGATACTGACTATTTGGTCCGTGTAGTATGTGCACAGCAGAGTTTCTCAGCCTCAGCACTACAGACCTCTTGGGCTGGATCACCTTGGTTGTGAAGGACAGTCCTGTGCACTGCAGGAAGCATAGCACAGTCCTGGCTTCCAGCCACCAGATCCCAATAGCACCCTGCTTCTAGTGAGGACAATCAAACATGTTTTGGACATTGGCAAAAGTCCCCTGAAGGAGGTAAAATCATTCCTGGTTGAGACCAAGTGACCTAGAGGAAACAGATGGTGACTTCAGAGTTGAGAAGCACTAATTTGGTGAAAGTATAAAGTATGAAATATAAAACGGGAAGAAAAGAGACAGCCAAGTCAAAGATTAATACATGAGTCAAAGTGAGACTTGAAGGTTAACAAAACTGCATCATGAGAAATGAAAAAGATCAGAGTTGAGAGAAGAGACAGAAAGAACGATTCATTAAGTCATGTTTGAGCTTGGGTGCACAGGATCAGTTGAACTATAACCTTTAGTTTGTGATACTCAGATCACTAGCCCATGTCCATGCATGGCCTGCTTTCATTTAGTTAATTATTCTTGCTAATATAAAGAGCATCTGGAAACTCAGCAACCAGAATGAAAGCCCAGACCTTTACTTCAACCTACGTCTAACCAGAGTCCTCTCAACCAGCCTCTGCCTTCCTGTATTTCTCTTCCCTTCCTTTTGATCTAGTTTCATTACATATATATGTATTCCTCAGGTATACTGTGTACACACACATATATATACACACATATGAAAAGGTATTATGCTGTATGTATGTAGTCTCTTGTAACTCACTCTTTTACCTGGTATATTATGAAGATGTTTTGGTATTGTTACACGGTATACTTTTTCTTCACTTAAGCTGCTATGTAACACTCCACTATCTAACAATATCATAATTAGTCCATCCCCTATCTTTCAAATGAGCATCTGGTCTGCTCAAGGTTTCTGCTGCTGTGAGCAGTGTTTTTATGAGTATCTCGTAAATATGGCAGATGTGCAGGAATTCCCTTCTCTCTAGAAGCAGAACTGCTGGGTAAGAGGGTATACAGATATTCAATTTAGGAATTCTCCAAAGTGGTTACAGATTCCCCAAGTTATACTATCACCAGCAATACATACGAGAACCAATGGGTCCACAGCCTAACATACATCCATTCATCCATGAATGAGTTGGAGTCTTACTCTGTCGCTGAGACTGCTGGATTTTGCGGGTCACAATCACAGCTAAGCAATCCTTTATATCTCAGGCTCACAAAGTACTATGATTACAGGTGCAAGCCACCATGCCTAGCCCATGTCCTAATTTTTTTTTTTTTTTTTTTAGATCAGAGTCTCACTCTGTTGCTCAGACTGGAGTGCAGTGGCATGCTCAGAGCCACCCCAGCATCGACCTGCTGGGCTCAGGTGATCCTTCCACCTCAGCCTTCCAAGTAGCTAGAACTACAGGTGCATGCTACGATGCCCAGCTAATTTTTTTTTTTTTAAATATATTATAGAGCCAAGGTCTCACCAAGTCGCCCAGGCTGGTACCGAACCCCTGGGCTCAGGGAATCCTCTTGTCTCGGCCTTTCAAAGTGCTGGGATTACAGGCTTGAGCCACTGCACCTGGCTATCCTAACATTTTTAAATGGTCAAACTTCAAAATAATATTTTACAATCACTTTCCTAATGACCAGTGATGTACAGCATCTCTTCATATATTTATTCATCGCACAAGTTTCTCCTTCCATAAAATGCCTGTTCTTATCTTTTGGCCACTTTTCTACTGAACAATTTGTGCTCTTAACTGAGTAAGAGTATTTTATATTCTTTTCACTTGTATGGATTGCAAATGTATTCTTCCAAATGTTTTTTTGTTTTTGTTTTTTTGGAGTTGTGTCTTTAGGTAGTTTTAAATTTTATTTTAGTAAAACATATCAGTATTTTCTTTTAGAAACAGCAATCTTTGTGTCCTGCATAGGAAATATTTCTCTACTACAATGTTAAGTCTATTCATTTATATTTTATAGTAAGAGTTCTTAAGTTTGGTCTTAGACATGTAAGCTCTTAATCCATCTGGAGTTGATTGGCTAATGTGGCTTGAAATAATGATCTAATTTTATCCTTTCCACACAGAAAACCACCTTTTCCAAGGCCTGCTTCTCCCCCACTGACTTCTCCTTTTATTAAGGGTTACACCTAGGCTCTCTATAATCTGCTACATTAATCCATTTATCTAACTCTCAGTCACTGCCATGTTGTTTATGGTACTTCAGATTCAAACCAAGCCTCTCCCAGCACACACACACACAAATTCTTCATATGAACGTGAACCACAATCATATTCTTCAAAAAGCCTAGGACAGTCTTGGCCTATCATACTCTGACAAAGTTCATCATACTCCATGAAAAGCTCTGCTATGCTTTGGTTGGAATTACACTTATTCTATAGATTGGTTTGGAAAAACTGATGTCTTACTTATTACATCTTCTTACTCATGACTACAGTGTTTCCCTCTATTCATTTATCTTAGTTGATACCTTATAATAAATCTCTCCTACTGAAATTGTATACATCTTTGGTTGTATTTATTCCTAGGTACTGATATTGCAAAACCATTTTAAGCTGCATTTTATTTTAATTATATTTTGAAGTTAACCGGGCACTGGCCTACAGAAATGCAACTAACATAACCTTACACCTAGCTATTTTCTAAACTCTATCATTATAAATGATGCTTAATCTACAGTTATATGATTTACAGACAAAAGTTTATTTTCTGCTTTCTAGTCTTTACGCCTCCAATTGCTTTCTCTTTTTAAATTTTTCCCCTGGCTAGGGACTCAAATACAAAGTTAAATAATTGAGAAAAACTTCAATGTGAACATTTCAAACTTAATGACAGATATAAGTTCCCTGCCCATCTAACCTAAAAGATCAGTCTTAAGACCTAACAGTCAGAATATTCCCTTTAAGCCTTTAGCAGTCAAGACAATACACGCTGGATTAAGCTGAATCCTTGATTATAACTAGGTGTTGTGAGATTATCTCTAAGGCAAATGTATTCCTATTGCCATTATTTATCAAGATTCCCTAATTATATCATATTTATGAGTAATTTATACAGACTAAGTCAGGGAAAGAGATTTTAATATTCTCTGGGAAATACTGTGATAGCAAAACCTAGGTTTAAATCCTGAATCAGTCAACTACTTACTAACCACTGGTCCTAAAGGCAAATTAATTAACCTGTTAACTTCAGTTTTCCTCATATGTCAAATGGAGATGATGTCACAGGATGTTTGGAAGATATATAAAGCATTTAGTTAGCACACTATCAGGGATACTGCAGTCTCATAAAGAACAACAATAATTACCTTCCCCTCCTGCTTCAGAACCTATGCTTTGTTACGTTTCAGCAGACAATAATATTCTAGTGCATAGTGAAGTGCCATGAATTCTGCAGCTATTTTGTTGATGAGCTAGAATACCATCACGTAGAGAACTAACTGAAATAAACTACACAATCAGTAGTACCCTGGAACTCTTCTTAACAATGCATAACAACATGTGCTACCACGCAAGAATTATAATGGCCTTTAAAACAAAGAATGAATCAACTGGAATTTTACCTGGCATATCTGCTTGATCAATTTGAGCCATTGTTATTAAATGTCTGTTGATCAGCTCCTAAAAAAACCGAAGTAAGTATATTAACATCTAAATACAGATTCTGAAACCTGAATTTCCTACTGTAAGTAAAAACATCAGTATTAATACTTCTAGCGTATGTACCTTTAAAAACTGATAGAATTAAATTACATTTCTAAACATGGCAGAATGTCTAAATTCCAGTTCCAGATAGACCTGCTCATAATTAAGGTTCGGCTTAAACAGATGTGCTGTAACTCAAAGCTTACGGCTAACTACTCTGTCAAAAATTCAAGGTCTACTTGTAAGTTGATCAATAATTAATTCTAAAAGCATTGCATTGGTAGAACTTACATTTGTAAAAAAAAATATTTCTGAGAATCAAGGTTTAAAATGAAATTCTACATATCAAATAATATCTAGCTGTTCACCAAACAAAAAAAATTATTTTATAAAATACGGTTTTAAAAAATTTTTTTGAACTCTCTGAAAATGAAGTACCCTTTCTGGGCCAAACTATTTATTTTAAACATATACTATTAGCAAAAAGTTTTAAGGTTAGAAACCATTCAAATTATTTATGTACCTCAAAAAGCCCTTTCAATAGAATACGAAGTACTGAAAAAAGGTCAATTTAAATAGCTATTGTACTTTATAATTTATTTGAAGTTGTCTTAAAAAAAAAAAAAACAGGTTTAAATAAATATATGAATTAAAACATATATTCTAAATTCAGTCTGCTTAAGTACAGCATGTTTGGTTAAATAAGACGATTCAAAAGAGCTCTGTTCTTTGCTAAAGCAAAGTGGACAGTAAGTATTCCTAACATGAATTCCGAGAGCATACCTGTCGGAGTTCATCAGCCATGAAGAAGGAAGGTGCGTTTGCTTTTGGTTGCATGTAAGCAACATGAGGTGCAGTTGGAGGATAAATATGATAGTTTGGAAATACCTAAAAAGGCAGGGGGAGGGAAATGTAATTGCTCATTTTTCTCAATTGATAATAAGCTTTGCCATCCTTTTGGCAAAATTTTAATTTTTACAATGATAGTGAAAAATTTTAATACATTTAAAATCTTTAATAATGAATTAAAAACCTCAGAGAATAGCTGGTATCAGAATACTTTCTGAATGAATTCATATTAAAAATAATCTTTTATTTCAAAAATCATTTAAAAAATCTGATGAGAATCAAAACATTTCTTCAGATATATAGTAAGACTTAAGCTTCAATGGAAAGACAAAAAAGTAGATCTTTGGAAGAAATGTCACACAGTCTCTGCCCTCTGTATCCCCGGGTTCTGCATCTGAGGATTCAAACAACCACAGATCAAAAATACTCAGGAAAATAAATAAATAAAAAATAATACAATAATAAAAAGTAACACAAATTATAAAACAGTACAGCAGCTGTTTATACAGCATTCACACTGCATTAGTATCATAAGTAATCTAGAGATGATTTCGAGCATACAGAAGGATGCACATGGAGAGATGCAAACTCTAGGCTATTTCAGATCAGGGACATGAGCACCCACGGATTTGGGTATCTGCATGGGTCCCGGAGCCAGTCCTCTTTGGCATCCAGTGACAACTACACAAGCAATGCACAGGTGTTTTCTGAAAGCAACTGGAAGAAAAAAACTGAAAAGGCCCTGGACAGAGTGAGAGAATGAAGTAACCTAACCCAAGAGTTGCCTGCACAATTGTCAAACACTTCCTGCTGCAACAGTGAAAGGGTCTGGTGACTCCAGGTCAGCAGCTACTCCCAGGCTCATCTCACACCACCCACAGCAGCCACCAGCATGCCTCCATTCTCCCCGGACCCCGTCCCCCACCTACTCTCTCCTTTTTCAATGTCACCTCTTCCTCTGCCTCTCCTTCTTTTCACTGGTACATGATACAAAATAACAGCACAATAAAAAATATCTTTTCTATTTTTTTATTCTTTAATTTTAAAAGCTGAAACTTGTTTTCCCTTTCTTAAAGATGAATTCAGCTGATTTCTGCTGCCCTCAGAAGAAGACTCTGCTCTAACCTCCACTAGGAAGTGGTTTTGCAGGACTTGTCAGGGCTCCTTCAAACTGTATCTGTAGGGAGAATAATGTGTCCTTTGTCTTGCTTTGGTTTCCTTACATAAAACAGCAGTTTGACTTAACTACCTGAGGTTTGCCATGAGCATATTTTAAAGAGCAGCTTGAAGGTCTAAAACATAAAAATGTGCCATATTTAATCTCTGTAAAAAACATAAAAGTGTGCCATATATATATATATATTTTTTTTTTGAGTTGGAGTCTCACTCTGTCGCCCAGACTGGAGTGTGGTGGCCGCTCCCAGCCACCGCAGCCTCGCCTGCTGGGCTCCGGCGATCCTTCCGCCTCAGTCTTCTAAGTAGCCGGAATTACAGGCATGCGCTACCACGCCCGGCTGATCTTTTTATTTATTGTAGAGATGAGGTCTCGCTGCCCAGGCGGGTCTCAAATCCGCGGGCTCAGGTAATCCACTCACCTCAGCCTCCCAAAGGCACGGGATTACAGGCTGAGCCACCGAGCCCGGCTAAAGTGTGCTATATTTAGCCTCTATAAAGTTAGCTGAGATAGAATCTCTATATACATTAAAATTTATTCCTATAAATACGACAAAAATGAAATATAACAAAAATGTAAGTAATCACAAAATATAGTAAACAATGAAAAAAGAATAAAACACTGACAGACTCCTAACTTGAAAGAATCATGGGAAATACCTTCTTTACCCCAATGATCTGGCCTGTCTGGAAAGCTGTTCTGTGATAACATTTCAAATATATCGGGCTTAAAAAAAAGAAAAAAAAACCACACACACATATAAAACTATCCGCTATTTTATTATTTATCTTATCACTATTCTTTAAGAGACAGGGTCTCGCTCTGTCACCCAGGATGGAGTGCAGTGATGCCATCATAATTTGCTGTAATCTCAAACTCTTGGACTCAAGCCATCCCTGCACTTCAGATTCCTGAGTAGCTGAAACTACAAGTGCATACCACCACACACACCGAGCAAATTTTTTTTTATTTTTTGTAGAGATGAGATTTCAGTATGTTGCCTAGGCTGGTCTCAAACTCCTTGGCTCAAGCAATCCTCCTAGCTCAGCCTCCTGAAGTGCTGGGATTACAAACAAGAGCCACAATGCCTGGCCACCATCTAATTTTTAAGTCTCACTAGAGGTAAAACTTATACCTATAAATAAATATCAATGACTAACTCCAGCTAGCACAAGTACTACGCAACCCTCATAAGCAAAACATGCTATAAGGTACTAAAATAAAATCACAAATATAATCTAATTTCTAATTGAATCAAATTTCTCCGAAACTGGTTATTCGTAAGACAGTATGAGATGAATCTGAAGAGATAAGAAGAGAATTCTACTCCCAGAAAATGAAATGCTCTTTCACATCACAATAAAAAGGTGCAAGTGAACATCTACATTAATAAGGAACTACTGAAGAGTGCTGGCATGTCCTCTCTCATGCAGACATACCATTCCAGTCAAAGGTGCTGGAGTCGTGTCTGTATAGAAGTACGTCGTCCCACCAACAGTCTCCTTCTGAATCACCTGGCCAGAAGATGGAGTCTGAGACACAGGATTACTGACAGGAGTGGAGGCACTAGAAGGCACCATGTAGCTCGCTGGATTGGGAGTGTGGCTTCTTCTTCTGGGAGCAGGAGAAGTGTGTGGAGTAATCTTGGGGGAGTGGAGAGGGGAAGACCCAGCAGACAATGACATTCCTGAAGAAGAGGTAAACAAGGTTTCTTAAAGGAGCAATAATTGATTCTAAAGGAAAAAATCTGGAAAGTAAAATGCAAACATTCATTTGGAAGAAACACTGTCTTTTGCAAATTTAAAGTGTGAAGATAAAGGATGTAATTGTACCTATTTTGTTTTAGAGAAAGCTGTGATTAAAAAGCAAATGTAAAGAAGTTTCCTTTTCCAAATATAGTTATTTCCAAATAAATTAGCAAATTTACTATAAGAGCAGTCTCCTCCATATCAAGGTTTACAAAAAAAAAAAACTTCAACAGTAAGAATCACCCAAAATTCAATAAATTAATATAATGAAAGAGTAAGAAATAACAAAACTGGGACTTGTTATAAAATTAGGCCTTTGATAAAGGACTTTATGACGTTTATCAAAGGCATAATTTCTTTTCTATTAAGAATCATTAACAACAGCACCTTCTCCCCATATCATAAAATTCAAATTATCAAATGAAAATCATCTACTAGCTTTCCTTCAGCCAAATACAATTAACAAAATTGTTGAAAAAGGCAAAAAAAATTAAGTTGAAATACATGGTAACTTAAATACCACATATTTAAAATCAAGCAGTAGATGGTTTTGATGCCTTTTCGTCTTTAGCTCTAAATAGGCATACCCTAAAACGACAGAAACTTTCTACAAATGCAAACCTTTTAACATCAGGCCAATTGATACTACTGCATTCTAGTGGAAGTTTTACTCAATCACAAGCAATAAAGAGCATTATGTACAGAGTACCCTCATGTTGTGAACCTATTGTGGGGAAGGGAAGGACAATTCTCTTTACTCTTCAGGAGATTCCAAGCTAATTGAGAAAACAAGACCAGGTCACATATAAAAGACATAAAACGAATCTTAAAAACACTCAAATATAAACTAATATCCTGCAAACTACATGCATAAATGCACATGAAATGCAAATTAAAACCAGGTAGGGTTAATCAAAAGCTTAATGGGGGTGATCAGTTCTGAGCAGACTGAAAAGGGTATTTAGAGCTGGTTATACTTCCTGAAAGACCAAGATTAATGCCCACAAGGATGTATAAAATATGACCTTGAGCCCACAGAATGTGGAAAATGGAATAAATCCCGTGTAAAGCCAGGACTTGAAAACAGCAAATATAGGACAAAAATAAAAGACTGCTGACTGTGGAAGAGAGCAGAAGGAAAGGAGAAGGGCTAGAAGACTGGGCTGATATCTTTTTTTCTTTTCATTTTTTTTTTTGAGTTGTAGTCTCACTCTGTCGTCCAGAGTGGAGTCAGTGGCCGCTCCCGGTCATAGCAGCCTCGACCTGCTGGGCTCCGGTGATCCGTCCACCTCAGCCTTTCAAGGAACTACAGACGCACGCTACCACGCCCGGCTCATTTTTGATTTATTGTAGAGATGAGGTCTCGCCAAGTTGCCTGGGTGGGTCTCGAACCCATGGGCTCAGGCAATCCACTCGCCTCGGCCTCCCAAAGTGCTGGGATTACAGGCTGAGTCACCGAGCCTGGCCTGGGCTGACATCTTAGGAGAAATGGAAACTCCATGCCTATCCCATGCATAGGTGTAGGAGAGAAAATTCCCAGGAGATGCCAGGCTATAGGAATTCCAAAATGAAATCAATATAAAACGTGACTTGCTCTGGCAAAACCCTTCTGACAGCTGGCTGAAGCAAACACAACTTTTTTGATGAACACTTCCACAAACTGACAGCATACAGGAAGCCTCCCCAGAAAACAATGCCACTTTAAAAAAATCTAAAACTAAGAATCAGGCCGTGTCCAGTGGCTTACGCCTGTAATCCCAGCACTTTGGGAGGCAGAAGCAAGAAGACTGAGCCCAGGGTTCAAGACCAGCCTGGGCAACTTGGTGAGACCTTGTCTCTACAATAAATAAAAAAATTAGCCAGGCATGGTGATGCATGCCTATAGTTTCAACTACTTGGAAGGATCGCCTGAACCCAGCAGACAGAGGCTGTGGTGGCCGTGAGCATGCCACTGCACTCCAGCCTGGGTGACAGAGACTCTGACTCAAAAACAAAAACAAAAGCAAACAAACAGCATGCACAGTATACTCAAGATTCAGCACTCCAAAAACAAAGCACTCCTGATGACACAATCATGCAAAAGAGATTATAAAATATAATTACTACTAAAATGATTAAAAACTTGAAAGAAGTGACAAACATTACAAAAGAACAGACCAAACTGGCTAAGAGTGAAAAATATAAGCATTCAAATTGAAGGGCAAAAACTCTCAACAGATGAGTTAAAACAGCAAAGTAGATAAACCAAAGAGAGAAGCAATCAATCAGAAGGATCTGAGGAAATTACCTGCAAATAAAACTTGGAAAATATGAAAGAGTTGTCAAGAGGAACAAAAGACAGGATGAGGAGGTAAAAAAAAAAAAAATACTGGAGAAGCAATATTCCAAGAGAAAAGACCTGTAATCCTCACTCAAGAAGTCCTGAACAAGGGTTATGAGCAGAGAAGTAAACCTAAGTCCCTTCTGACCAATTACGTGAAACTGAAGCATGCTAAAGAAAAGAGAAAAGCTTAGAAGTTACCAGAAAAGGCACAAATTATGTAACAAAAGACAAATAATTACATTAGCAGGACACTGCATCAGCAACACTCCACAATGAAATATTCAAAGGAGAAAAGAGAACTGTTCTTGAAATTTATATACAAATGGCATTTTTAGAGGTTGTTGCTCATATTTCCATGGTGAAAAAACGATTAATCAACCTCAGTAAGACAGAAACTTCCTCCTCAAAAGGCATGCAGTATAAGAACGTGTGAGCAAACAGGTTAAGCACTGACAGTAAAAGAAGAATTAGTCTGAAATAGGCTAAAGTGAAATGTTACTAAATTCAAGACAACTATATTACTGAAAAGGGACAAGAAACTCAAAGTCATTAAAATTCTTGGGTTAGTATTTTCACTGCCTATCTCTTCAACAATTGCATACCTGGTAAGGCATGAATGGTAAAAATCTAAGGATGACCACCATATAAAGTAAAAACAAGCCGGGCTCGGTGGCTCAGCCTGTAATCCCGCACTTTGGGAGGCTGAGGTGAGTGGATTGCCTGAGCCCGCGGGTTCGAGACCCACCTGGGCAACTTGGCGAGACCTCATCTCTACAATAAATCAAAAAATTAGCCAGGCGTGGTAGCGCTCATCTGTAGTTCCAGTTACTTGGAAGGCTGAGGCGGAAGGATCACTGGAGCCCAGCAGGTCGAGACTGCAGTGGCCAGGATGAATAACTGAAATGTCAAAACTAAAACCATAAACTCTAAAAAAAAATACTTAAATTGGGCTTCATAAAAAAATATATTTTTGAGATAAGGTGTCACTGTCGCCCAGGCTGGGGTGCAGTGGCACAATCTTTCTCACTGCAGCCTCTAATTCCTGGGTTCAAGTGATCCTCCCACCTCAGCCTTTCAAGCTGCTGGGACTACAGGCACACACCACCACACTCAGCTATTTTAGAAATAAATTTTTCAAATGGGGTGGGGAGGCGGGATTGGCAGTAGTGGAAATTTGCCCAGGGTGGGGGGTACACCTTATCAACAAGGGCACTTGCATAATGCACATTTGTTTACCTAACCCTGAATTTTAACTCACATATTTAAAACAACAAATTAAAAATAAAATAAAACACACACAAAAAATTTGTAGAGTCAGAGCCTTCAACTCATAGCCACAAGTAAACATCCCAACCTTAACTACTCAAAGTGCTGGGGTTACATATGTGAGCCACCATCCTGGGCGTTATCAAATTTAAAAATGTTTGTTCTCAACAAGAAGCTATCAAGAAAGTAAGAAATCAAGCAACCTACAGAATAAAAAACTTTGCAAATCACATATTCAATGGTCATTTCAATAATAATGAAAAAGAATTGACAAAATTCAACATCCCTTTATGATCACAACTCTTAAACTGGGTATAGAAGAAATATATGTCAAAAATGATAATGGCCGGGCTCGGTGGCTCAGCCTGTAATCCCGTGCCTTTGGGAGGCTGAGGTGAGTGGACTGCCTGAGCCCGCGGGTTCGAGACCCGCCTGGGCAGCGAGACCTCATCTCTACAATAAATCAAAAAATCAGCCGGGTGTGGTAGCGCATGCCTGTAATTCGGCTACTCGGAAGGCTGAGGCGGAAGGATCGCCAGAGCCCAGCAGGTCGAGGCTGCGGTGGCCGGGAGCAGCCACTGCACTCCAGTCTGGGCGACAGAGTGAGACTCCAACTCAAAAAAAAAAAAAAAAGATAATGGCCACATATGACAAACCCACAGTCGACGCCACACTGAACAAGGCAAATCAAAAGTCTTTCCCCTAAGACCTGAGACAGGACAAGGATGCTCTGTTCATTTGCATTACTTTTATTCAACACAGCATGGGCAGTCCTAGCCAGAACAATAAAGCAAGAGACATAAAGTGCATCCAAATTAAAAAGGAAAAAAAAAAACCAGATTATCCTTGTTTGCAGACAATGTTAATTATACTTAGAAATCCCTAAAGACTCCACCATAAAACCGTTAGAACAGATGAAGGAATTTAGTACAGTCGCACAATAAAAAAACCAACTTGCAAAAATTAGTAGATTTATATACGGCAACAGCAAACACCCCGAAAAAGAAATCAAGAAAGCAATTCCATTTACAACAGTTACTAAAAATACAAACCATCTAGAAAGAAATTTAACCAAAGAAATAAAAGAATTTTATAAGAAAAGCTATAAAACACTGATGAAAAAACTGAATAGGACACCACAAAATGGCTATCCCATGCTTATGAGTTGAAAGAATAGTTAAAAATGTCAGTACTACCCAAATAAATCTACAGATTTGATGGATTCCCTATAAAAACACCAGTAACATTCTTCACAGAAACAGAAAAAAAAAATCTTAAAATTCATATAGAACTACAAAAGACCTGAATAGCCACAGCAATCTTGAGCAAAAAGAACAAAGCTGGAGATATCATAAGATTACTTCAAAATATTTGACAAAGTCATAGTAGCCAAAACAGCATGGTACCTGCATAAAAACAGACCCACAAACCAAAGAAACAGAAAAGACAAACCAGAAATCAATCTATACATTTACAGTCAACTCATTTTTGATAAAGGAACCAAGAACACACATTAGGAAAAAGATAGTCTAATAAACGGTGCTGGGAAAACTGAATAATCATATGCAGAAGAATGAATTAGATACCTATCTCTCACCATATGCAAAATCAAACCAAAACAGAAGTCTACGACCTGAAACCTATGGAAAAAAATTGGGAAAACACTTCAGGATATTGGTCTGGCTAAGACCTCAAAAGCACAGGCAACAAAAGCAAAAATACCCAAATGAGATTATGTTAAACTCAAAAGCTTCTGCACAGCACAGGAATCAATGAAGTGAAGAGACAATCTGCAGAATGGAAGAAAATATATGCAAACTACCCATTCATCAGGAAATAACCAGAATACATAAAAAACGCAAGCACTTCAATACAAAAAATCTTAAACGGTCCGATTAAAAAATGAGCAAAAGATCTGAAGACGTTTCTCAAAAAGACACACAAACGGCCAACAGGCATATTTTAAGTTCAACATCACTGGGCGCAGTGGCTCAAGTCTGTAATCCCAGCACTTTGGGAGGTTGGATTATCTAAGCTCAGTTTAGAAGATTATCTAAGCTCAGGGGTTCAAGACCAGCCTGGGCAACTTGGTAAGACCTCATCTCTACAATAAATAAATACATTAGCTAGGCATGGTAGTGCATGCCTGTAGTTCCAGCTACTTGGAAGGCTGCGGTGGCCGTGAGTGTGTCACTTGCACTCCAGCCTGGGCGACATAGTGAAATTCTGACTCCAAAAAAAACAAAAGTTCCACATCAATAATCATCAGGGAAAAGCAAATCAAATCAAAACCATAGATATAATATCACCCAGTTACATGGCATTTATTAAAAATAACGAATACTGGCAAGGACACAGAGAAAGGGGGCCTGCGTGTATCACTGGAAATGGTCCAGTCTCTGTGGAAAATGGTAAGGAGGTTCCTCAAAAACCTGACAGTAGAACTAACTTCTGACCCAGCAATCCCACTGCTGGGTCTACATCCAGAAGAAAGGACATCAGTTCATGGAAGAGCTATCTGCATCCCATGTTCTCTGCAGCAGCGTTCACAATAGCCAAGAGAAGGAACCAACCCCCGTGTCCATCAACAAATGACTAGATAAAGAACATAAGCAAAGTAGAATCTTATTCAGCCATGAGAAAGAATGAATCCTGTCATTTGCAGCCACATGGACGGAACTGGAGATCATTACGTTAAGTGAAATAAGCCAGGCACAGACAGACAGATGCCACACGGTCTTCCTCATATGCAGGAGCTTACATAGTGGATCATGATGGGTAGAGAGTGGCTCAGTGAGTCCAAGAAGCGGAGAAGGGCAGGCAGGTGGGGGATTGAAGAGAGGTTCAGTAATGGTGCAAAAATACAGTTGGAAGGGATATGATCTAGTGTTCAACAGCACAGGACAATGACAGCATTTAGCAATTTCCTATATACTTCAAAATGGCTAGAATTAGAATATCCCCAGCACGAAGAAAAGATATTTGAGGTGCTGAATATCCCAATTATCCTTATTTGATCACTATAAATTGTATGCATGTATCAAAACGTCATACATACCTCAAGCATATGTACAACCATTATGCATTAAAAAAAAACAAGTCTAGTATGCAGAATATAAAAAGTACTCTTACAACCAAAAACCAAAAACTAAATTAGAAACTGGGCCAAGGATTTGAATAGACATTTCTCCAAAGAACACAAGCAAATGGCCAATAAACATCTGAAAAATAGTTCAACATCGTTAGGTATTAGGGACATAAAAATCAAAACCACGAAATATACCAATCCATACCCACTAGGATAGCTATAATAAAAAGCACAGGAAACAAGTGGTACAAGTGAGGAAATGAAGAAATCGGAATCCTCACACGCTGGCAGAAATGTAAAACAGCGTGGTCACTTTGGAAAACAGTCTGGCAGTTCCTCAGATCCTCAAACACAGAGTGACCATATGACCCTGCAGTTCCACTATTAGGTATATTATCCAACAGAAGTGAAAAAATAGGTTCACACAACTTACACATGAATGCTCCTAATAGCATTTATGTATAACTGCCCAAAAAGTGGGAACAACGCAAATGCCAATCAACTGATAAATGGATAAACAAGATGCAATAAATCCACACAATGGAATATTATTCACCCATAAAAGGAAGCAAACACTGGCATATGCTACATCCTAGATGAACCCTGAAAACATCAAGTAATCAGATTTGAATTTGCTAGTTTAAAAAAGACAAAGAAAACATTAAGTAAAAGAAGCTGGACAACAAAAAGTTTATACGGTGCACATTCTATTTATAGAAAATGTACAGGCTAGACAAATCTATAAAATCAGAAAATAGGCAAGTGGTTTTCAGGGACTGGGAAAAGAGGGAAAGAGGAAAATGGGAAGTGACTGGTAACATGTACAAAGTTTCCTTTGGGGAGATTAAAATGCTGTGAAATCAGATAGTGGTGATGGCTGCATGATCTTGTGAATATACTAAAACTGACCGAATAATGTACTTTAAAAGGATAAATCTTATTTGTGAATTATATCTCAACAAAAAATAATTAATACCCAAATCACTGCTTGGGGGGAAGGGGAGAGGGATCAAGAAAATTCTACTAATACACCTGGGGTAAGGACAATGAAATACAATGCCCCAAAAAAACAAACAACATTTACATTAAGTAGCAACAACAAAAAGATAAAATACCTAGGCATAAACTTAACTAGAAATGCATAGGACCTTATGGAAAAAAACATTAACTCTACTGACAGAAATAAAAGACACCTTCAACAAAAGGAAATAAATACCTCTACTGATTGTTATAAAGATGTCTAGTTCAGCGAAAATACCAACAGGATTTTTAAAAGTTATCCAAGCTAATTATATCTGTATGAAAAAATAAGCATCAAGAATAGCCAGAAACACTACTGCTGATGCCAAAAAAGGAAAGAACAACAAAAACATAAAGGACAGAAAAAGAAAAAGGTGGGGCATAGCACCCCCAGGTTATTAAGAAGGTGAACAAAACCACAGCAATAAAGGCATCACAGAAGAGGCCCATACAAGTAGTGGGTCCACACAATAGAACAGGGCACCAACATTGACCTCAAATACATATGAAAAAATGAGAACACAAAGGTTCAAGTTTCAGACTGTCAGACTGCCAACAGTCTGCTCGGCAGTCATATGTGACAGCATGTTGGCCATCACTAAACACAGAACGAAGAAAGGTATAAACAAACACTTGGTTATTTAGATATAATCAATAAAAACTGAATCACTCATTCCTTATGCCCAGATAAATTTCAGATAAATATTCAGACCGAATTTTTTTTTTTTTTTTTTTAAGTTAGAGTCTCACACTGTCGCTCAGACTGGAGCGCAGTGACATGCTCACAGCCACCCCAGCATCGACCTGCTGGGCTCAGGCAATCCTTTCGCCTCAGTCTTTCAAACAGCCAGAACTACAGGAATGTGATACCATGCCCAGCTAATTTTTTTTGTTTATTGTAGAGATGAGATCTCACCATGTTGTCCAGGTTGGTCTTGAACCCATGGGCTCAAGCAATCCTCTCGCCTTGGCCTCCCAAAATGCTGGCACTATAGGCTTGAGTCACTGTGCCCGGCCCAGACTGAATATTTAAGTGTTTGATATGAAACAAAGAACTCTCAAAGTGTATTTTTAAAAATACAATGTTGTTAAAAGGACACAAAACCCAAAGTCAAAAAAGAAAATGTTCACTGAATGAACTTCTTCAAAAATTAAAAACAGCTACAGAGCAAAAAAGTGCAACTGCAAGATTCAATAAGGGGCTAGTCTGCTTAATCTATAGTTCTTAAAATCATTAAGCAAAGAGAAAGCACTGGGCACTTGGCTCATGCCTAAAATCCCAGCATTTTGGGAGGCTAAGGCGGGAGGATCGTGAAGTCAGGAGTTTGAAACCAGTCTGGGCAACAAAGCGAGACCCTGTCTCTTCAAAAATAGAAAAATTAGCCAGGTGTGGTGGCATGTGCCTGTAGTCCCAGCTACTTGGGAGGCTGAACTGCTTTAACCCAGAAGTTAGAGGCTGTGGTGAGCTGTGATCATGCCATTGCACGCCAGCCTGGGTGACAGAATGAAATCCTGTCTTAAAATAAACAAGTAAAAACAATAAAAAGCAACCAACCAAAGGAAAATGGACAAAGTATACAATTAGCTATTTACAGAAATTAAAATTAAATGCCGCAAACATAGTCCCTTTTATGTTCACTGCTAAAGAAACACCAGTTAAGCTATCTCATGGTCAATTCTCACATCTGCATAGATGAAAATTTAATCAGACAATGACTAAAGAGTGACTGGCATACATAAACTGTCACAGACTTCTGAAGTCAACTGAGCAATACAGATCAGTTAAGACTTTTTCATTCTCATGATAACAGTAATTCAAATGAAGAAAGACAAAATGAAAAATAAAAGCTGTGAACCCTATAAGAGTGGAAATTTTTGTCTGGTTCATCTTCGTGGCCCACAGGAGTCACTGAATAAATGCCTCATAAATGAATGTCAAAGTTACTGTTGGCTAGGAAACCAACAGTAATATTTTTTCAACCAGAAAAATTTAAAAGGGTGTCCTCTCAGAAATAAATCATCTGAGATCCCAGAAAGAAAATCACCTTAAATAGGAAAACGTCCACAACATTTCTTTTAAAATTAAGACAAAAATGTCAACTGTGAGCATTTCTCTATGACACTGTACTAAAGGCCCAGCCAGAAGAAAGCAGGAAAAAAAAACTGCAAGCAAAGAAATAAAAGAATCATTATTTGCAGAATATACAGTCTAAATACAAGAACGAACGAAGTATTAGAAATAATAGAGTTTATCAAGGTGATCAAATTTGAACTTTATCTATCTACACACCAGGGATAATCAACCAGAAAAATTTTGTTTTTTAAAGACACCAATTATGATACTAACAAAACACTACAAAAAACACTAACAAAGCACTACAAAACACCTCAGAATAAATCTACTGAAGCTAGGCTCAGTGGCTCAGCATGTAATCCCAGCACTTTGGGAGGCTGAAGTGAGTGGACTGCCAGGGCAACTTGGTGCGACCTCATCTCTATAATAAAAAAAAAAAAAAAAAAAAAAAAAAAAAATTAGCCGGGCGTGGTAGCACACGCTTGTAGTTCCAGCTACTTGGAGGGCTGAGGCAGAAGGATCGCCGGAGCCCAGCAGGTCGAGGCTGCGGTGGCTGGGAGTGGCCACTGCACTCCAGTCTGAGTGACGGAGTGAGACCCCAACTCAAAAAAAAAATAAATAAATCTAACAAAGTATGTGTAAGACCCAAATACAGATAATTATAAAACTTTATGAAAAGGCATTACAAAACACCAGGAAAAGAGAAACGGAGAGAGAGGTCCATGTTCATGGGTTAGAAAACAATATTGCGATGAGAAAGATTCTGTTCAAAATCTGTGAAGATTCAATCCAACTTCCCTAAAGACACTATGGGCTTCAAAGTATCCACACATCTACAAAGCTGCTTTCCTCTCTAGAACATCCACAGCTCTACTTGCCACCACCAATCTCTCTAAACCCCAACTTCATAGTGAAAGTTCCAGTTCAGCCTTCTGAAGTACATTCTTACTCAATGAGTATTTTCTTGACACTCATACTCAGAAATTATTCCCATCATCTTGCTCATCTTTAACTTCTGCTGCAAATGCCAAACATAATTCAACTGTCTATTTACAGAGAAGAACGATGCCTTAATACTCTCTGTATTTCCATCTACACATGTAAATGGCACATTGCCAGCACAAAATAATTTTGTTGAAAAGAAATGGATGTAGAGGTGAAGATTTCCTCTTTTTTTAGACCTAGAGCCAAAATGCGACATCCAGCGACAGCCATGATCATTAAACTGTCAGATGGCAAACGCCACCACTTGAAGTATTAAGTGTAATAAAAAGTTGGAGGCAGAAGAAAAACAGATGGCCATGCTACCCAGCAGAATAGATGGCAGTCAACACCATTTAAAGAAACCATGAAACAAACCATGAGACACTGTGAGAGACAGGAGTTTTCAAAGAATCTGGGTTGAAAGACGTTTTCCTGACAGAGGAAAGTCTGATTATTCTTGTATGTACTGTATTACGCTTTCCAGGTCAATGTAACCTGGGTAAACCTAAGTTAGGCTAATAATTTTAACAAAGTTCCAGTAACTAAACTAAACCCTCAGTAATAAATCATCATGTCTGACTACACTGAAGAAAACGGTTTAGACTGGAATAGACTGGAAATTAACAAAATAAGGCTTGAAGAGATGAACTTAGGAATGCACAGAGGAAGTATTATCTTCTTAATAACAGGGCAAATATTTGGGGCTTATATAATTATATTCAGAAACACAAAAAACAAAGTTGTTACTGCAAATGCTTTTTTTTACGAATTAAAAAGGTAGATTTATTTTATTTATTTATTTATTTTTTGAGTTGGAGTCTCACTCTGTCGCCCAGACTGGAGTGCAGTGGCCGCTCCCAGCCACCGCAGCCTCGACCTGCTGGGCTCCGGCGATCCTTCCGCCTCAGCCTTCCAAGTAGCCGGAATTACAGGCGCGCACTACCACGCCCGGCTGATTTTTTGCAGAGATGAGGTCTCGCTGCCCAGGCGGGTCTCGAACCTGCGGGCTCAAGCAATCCACTCACCTCAGCCTCCCAAAGGCGCAGGATTACAGGCTGAGCCACCGAGACCGGCTGAAAGGTAGATTTATTAAAGAGAAGGTATGGGAATGGCATAACAGGTAGAAAAGCAGTGAGAGTATCTGCTGTCTGCACAAATACTTCTTACTTTACTCATTTTAAGCGTTATTCTCCAAGTCATCCCCCAAATCAAACACTGCACAATTACAGCCCAAAACACAAATGTTATGTTTATATATCCCTAAACTCTAAACATGTCTCAAACATGTTACGAATTAGCAAATTCTCTTCCTTGACTTTCCTAATGATGGCTCAAAGGGTATACATAAAAAGATAAATCCAAGGTTGAGTTCAGAACTCGCGCACGCGCACACACGCACACACACACACACTCGACACTTGCTATTTCAGTGCTTCAGAGACCAGGTTTGTTTCTTAGCACATTTCTATCACTAGTTCTTCTTAGCAGAATGAGAAACTGAGTTTAAGGAGGTATTTCAGTGTAATTACTATTACATTTAAAAGTCTGGATGTTAGAATCAACCGCAATTGATGCAACCTGTCAAACTAATCCCAAACATCTCTAGGTAACTATACTGTATGCAAGACAGCCTCCTACTGAAGAGAACTTTCTGAAATAAAATGCTGAAATGCACTTAACTCTTCCTATGATGATGACTGTAAAAGTTAAACTGCTTTATAATATAATCCTTAGCATTTCTCAGAAAATTGAGCAGCAAAGATCTTCGATTGGAGGTCTCCAAGACCACCTTGCTGTTCAAAAATTCACTAGAAGACACAGGACTCCATATAAAACTGCAATCACAGCCAAGATTTCTTACACTGATGTGGTAAGCATACACACATAACTCTCAAGAGGAAAAGATGCAGGTGGAACCTCGCATAATGCACATGTAGACCGCTCTGCTCTCTCCCTCTCACTGAGAGTCACAGAATGCACTCATCCCCAGCAACGTGTGCAGGGGGTCTGCTCTGAGACACCCATTAGAAACCAAGATTGTTATTGTGCCCTGGGCATGGAGGCACCCTCTGCTTGGTACTGACCAGAGCTCCAACCCCCTGAAAAAAAGCAGGTATGCAGCATAAACCACAGTTTGCACAAAGAGTTTAGGCATAATTAACTATCCCTACTGGTTAGGGAACAGTGTAAACTCTCCCAAAACCCAAGTTCTCAGCACCAGCCAGAAGCCAACCATGCAAGCCGGCTCTGTTAAGGCCAGCAGTCTTTGTACTGCTAACCCATTTCTACAGACACCTTGAATCATCTCCAGTGCAATTACCATGTTTTCCTAATTGTGCTCTACAGCAAATATTGGTAGAGATAAATACAAGAGCAAATGTTATATTTTCTCATCAATGCATGCTTTGGGGAAGGGGCGGGAGAAACAAAGTAAGCCTTAAGTTACAGTCATGGGTTTATGTTGGTTCCACTTTTGTACATGCATATTAGAAAGTAGTTATGCATTCTCAGTGATAATACATGCCATGGCTGAGGAATACAGCAGAGGTAAATAAAAGTGAGTTCATTTCAGAAGGATCTGAATATGTGTGTTTCATCAATTTCTGTCTCTAGGATCTGAGCTAAGTATACCCACAAATAAGAAGTACATGCTATGGCATAAGATGAAATTGCAACTAGGAACATTAAATAGAAAAGAGTAATACTATTAACTAAGGTCAAATTTAACTCCTAGCATACTAAAAGTATAGGTCATTCAAAAAGTATACATATCTAAATATTAAAAGTGTATGAGACAAAGCTTTATTCTAAATAAGTAACGTTTGGACTTTCTGATCAATCCTGGAGAGGACCATCTGAGCTATGATTTGGTGAGTACATAATAAACACAGCGAACTTGCAATTTCAACAGCTTGAAAATATTTACAGACATTTTCACACAAATTCTCATTCTGAAAAGTATCCTGAATAAATAACTAAATCTTGGGAAGATATTTATAGTTCAGATAAATGTGTATACACACCAAACATACACATATATGCTAATTTTCTTTCTTTCTTTTTTGGAGTCAGAATCTCACTGTCACCCAGGTTGAAGTGCAATGGCATGATCAGGGGTTACTGCAGCCTCAGTCTACTGGGTCCAGGCAATTCTTCTGCCTCAGCCTCCCATAGCTGAGGCTACAGGCATGTACGTGTCAACACATTCAGCCACTTTTATTATTTTTTGTAGAGACAAGGTCTTGCTGTGTTGCCTAGGTTGCTCTCAGACTCCTGGGCTACTTGTATGAGGCAACAATCTTCCAGCTTCGGCCTCATACAAGTATGAGCTACCATACCCGGCCAAATATGCTGGTTTTTAAAGGTTAAGACTGATTCAACTTTTTAATAGATTAAAAGAATTTTTTAAAACTTGACAATTTGAAGGTTAGAGAAAATACTGTCAATTCAAGTTTAATAAGATGATAAGAATGGTTTTAGAAGACAAAAAGCACATAACTAAGTGATACTCCATGACATACAACTATTTTCCCCAGGTGATGCTTATTTGATTCAGTTAGAAATATAAAAAAGTTGTTTGAATACTTAACAACTTTACCTAAATGAAAATGGATTTTAAGTTTACCTTTTCAGTAACGTCAAAGATATGTTTGTTTGGAAAAATTAAAGTTATCATCATTATTACCTTATAATAAAAGAAAACAAATTTTTAAATCCCGAAGTTAGAATTTCGTAGTTAATATTTTTACTTTATAATAATCACACCACTGAAATAATTACCCTTAAATTCATAATTCTCTTTTACAGAATTATAAAAAAGAAATATGATTTGTGAATATGCCACTAGTTTGAAGATTGCTTTAACATCTCCAATTTTTAAGCCACAAACAGGCCAAGATTTTCCTCTTTTTACAAATTGGACAACTGATATTTCAGTGGTCTATGCACAGTCATTTAAACTCAGTAATATGAGAAATGAAGTTAGATGCCCGGTCCTCTGAGTGCTACTACGGGTATGTGGCATACACTTCAACACCCGGTGGTTATATGCCAAATAGCACATCTAGAAGGAAAAGCGAGAGTGTGAAGGGAACATGTGTTAGACATAGAACAATTTTCAGAAGATATCATAAAACATCAAAGTTAAAGGAGGCCGGTGTGGCCCATTGAAAATATTTATCTGTTACACTTTCTGGCATTCTGCAGTAAGCCTGAAAATTAAACTGTAGGTCCCAAATGCTTAAGTCCTAGGAAAGAGGCAAGTCGACTGCAAAGTCATGTATAACTGCTGTAAACTAGAATGAGTCAGAAAATCTTTGCAATTAAAGACTCGGGTTAGAATTTAGTATTAGTTCTAAAGAATCCCAGCAATATGGATACATGTCTGAATTTTCCTTATTAACATTTTATTTTTATTTTTTTGAGTTGGAGTCTCACTCTGTTGCCCAGACTGGAGTGCAGTGGCTTGCTCCTGGCCACCGCAGCCTCGACCTGCTGGGCTCCGAGGATCCTTCCACCTCAGCCTTCCAAGTAGCTGGAACTATAGGCGCGCGCTACCGCGCCCGGCTAATTTTTTTTTTGGATTTATTGTAGAGACAAAGTCTCGCCAAGTTGCCCAGGTGGGTCTTGAACCCACGGGCTCGGGCAATCCACTCATCTCGGCCTCTCAAAGTGCTGAGATTACAGGCTGAGTCACCTAGTCCGGCCCCTTATTAACATTTTAAAAAATTGGTACATCTAATGATGTGAATTTTCTCTCCCCTCAAAAACGCTATTATTAAACTGATGGGATACATTTTATAATAGATAGCATCTTAGAATCCAGGAATATGATAAATCTTGATTATGGTTTTAGTCACTTTCCTGTACAGCGTGGGGACTAATGGTAATAATCATTCAAGATCTTGCCATCAAGTGTTAAAAAAACAAGTCAGTGTTTTAGGAATTTAGGAACATTTTGCCACCTTTTATAAGGCACAAAATGGGATGAGAAAATAAAATTTTAAAAGCAAACACAAAGACACAACTGAGATCAGCCTCACACAGGCCTGTCCATGTGGACTGTGGTCTAATCCCAGAACAGAGTGGACAAATGCAAACACGACACACCCTGCAAACATCAGCAGAATTAGGAAATAAACACTAACATGATACTGGCCTTTCTTTCCCCATAATAATTTCATTTTTCAATCAAATTCCACCTAGCAGATAATTATTAGAACTGGTTAAAAATGTTCTTAATCAAGAATATTGTGCTTAAGAGAGTCATAATAACCATGCAACTAATAAACCTAAAGTTGAGTTGTGTGCAAACTCATTGTCTAAAGACCAATATTCCAGACTGTGCCATGATGAATGACTATTTGTACCTCTAACCTAACCATTAAAAGATATTGAAAGAAACTATTTAAATACTGGCTGGGTAAAATTCACATTATTCCTATACATTTTAAATCATACCAACTTTTAAATGATTAAAATACGATTAATATATTTATATACTTTTAACTTTTTTTTAAGTTGGAGTCTCACTCTGTCGCCCAGGCTGGAGTGCAGTGGCCACTCCCGGCCACCGCAGCCTCGACCTCCTGGGTTCCGGCGATCCTTCCGCCTCAGCCTTCCAAGTAGCTGGAACTACAGGCATGCGCTACCATGCCCGGCTAATTATTTATTCATTTTATTGTAGAGATGAGGTCTCGCCAAGTTGCCCAGGCGGGTCTCGAACCCGCGGGGTCAGGCAATCCACTCACTCAGCCTCCCAAAGGCGCGGGATTACAGGCTGAGCCACCGAGCCCGGCTAACTTTTAAATACTTAAACAACAAATTATATGTGCTACCACACAGATGTAGCTTTGGAAAAGTATTCCCTACATCACCTCACAGCTTGTTTTTAAAAGTCTTCAAAAAGACAAGCCACTGCTGGGCATGATGGCTTTCACTTGTAATCCCAGCACTTTGGAAGGCGAAGGTGGGAGAATCACTTTAACTCAGGAGTTTGAGACCAGCCTAGACAACATAGTGAGACCCCGTAGCTACAAAAACAACCAGACAAAATGGTCGTAAAAGCCTGCTTTTTCACAGCAACAGCTGCTGCTGAGAAAGGGAATCAGGGTTTTCTGCCTTTCCAGAGAGGTTGGGAGTTGTCTGTTCTGTTGGAAGGCCACCAACAGCCCCTCAGATTGCCAGGGACCTGTTAGGTGTGGGAATGGGCCAGCGGCCTGGAGGGTTAAGGTCTTTCCATCGGCCACAGGGCCTTGAGCAGCTGTGGGCTTGGAGAGGCGTCCCAGCTGGCCAGACCCTGGTGGTCAGGCCCTGTGCTTTTGAAGTGTCTCTGTAGCCAGCACCTCGGCATTTGGGAGTGGCACTCATAAGAGGACCCTGAACATTTACCATAACACAATAAGAAAGGGATTTAAAGTAGCAGGGCACTGCCAGGGGAGGGGGAGAGGCCCATAACATCAATAAGAATACCTGACCTCAAACCAGGTGAAATGGGGACCAAAGGGAGGCCCAAACTTTATACCTAAATCTGAATTGTACCCCATATCTTTAAAACAAAACAAAACAAAAAAAAAGCCAGGTGTGGTAGCACATGCCTTAGTCCCAGCTACTCAGGAGGCTGAGGCAGAAGGATTATCTGAGCCCAGGAGGCTGAAGTTGTGGTAAGCCGCTATCAAACAGCTACACTCCAGCCTGGGTGAAAGAGTGAGACCAACTTCAACAACAAGAAAAAAGAGAATCCACAGTATCCCTGCATAATTTATTATGGCCTAGAAAAATAGGGCATGCAGATTTTTATTCTGTGGCTCTCATGTTTCAGATAAAAAATTCACTTCATTACGTATTATAATTAATTTCATTTTCTCAAAGATTGATACCCAAAAAAGCCTGTAAAGTTTTAAGGTAAAAATTGCTATCTTAATAATAACTTGATAATTATAAATTATAAAAAAGCGTATTATAATATTAGTCGTAAGTCAAAATATAAATTCTTCACTAGATCTAATAAAACATTTACTAATCAAATTGAGTTCCATTTGGTCCTAAAAGTTTTAACCCACAAACGCATACTAGCTTTGCAAAGATGAAATAATCCAAGTGCCCAAAGTTTTACATGACAGAAGTGTTTATAATCCCATGTGAAAGAGTAACTTGGATTCATAAGTAGATAGCAAAAGTCCTATGCTGACTTCTCAGGACACACAAATTCTTGCTGGCAAAATAATGGCAGTAAAATTTCTACACTTTAAAGAACCGTTCCATGAAGCTGGACGACAAAATGAAAAACCGAGTCAATAAGCATACTGAGGTTAGATGCCAGAACTGATTCCTTCACAAACCCTGTTTCACAACAGCAACCCCTTATTGATCAGGGGAATTAAAAGTTGCTGAACTCAACAATCCCTTCAGTTAAACAAACAGACCCCTCATAGAGCTGTCCAACGCTGCCCCAACTATCCATCCTTTAGTCGAATCAGTCAGTTTCATGAATTGTAGGATTTATCTTCAAGTCCAGTGCTGACTCAGAGGGTAGCTTGTTCCCTAGAGAAAACAACCAACAAAAATCAGAACAGCTACTGCTCATATGCACTTTCAACACCCAAGTGGAAAGGATAAACTTATGGGGTCCAAAAAAATAGTTCAACTTCCTTCCAACTACAGAAGTAGTCAATGAGCCCAAGGCATGAATATGCCGCAGGCAGTTCTTGATTAAAGCATTCACTCAGTTACAGCAAGACTGTTAAATAGCTAACACAGTTTACAAGTAAAGCTACTGAACAAACCATATGGTTTCTCACTGAGGAAGAAATACGCAGGAAATGTAAATGAAAAATATCCCAAGGGCCAGAGCTGTTTCTTTGCTAGTTTCTTTGAAGAGCTGTTTTCCTAGTGCATGTGTTGGGCTCAGGGGAATGAAAGGTCTCCACCCAGAAGCAGTTTACGTGTCTAGAACAGCTGTGTTTAATGCCATACATAATCAACTCGTGAAGTGTTACATCATTCCTTAAATGCAAGGTTCTCATTCACTAGTTAGACAAAAAAATATTCTGCATCAAAAGATAAAAACAGTAATATGTTCTGTTTCAAGACCCCAGTGACTTTCCTTCCTTAGAATGTCTAAAACTAAAAAACAGAAAATCAACACGCACAGCCTTTGAGCTTCAAGACATGCCACAAACAACAAGGGCGCCTTCTACTGCGGGAGGTAGTGGTTTTGTCTATAGCAATATGCTATAATGGAAAGAGGGTGGAAAACTTAGTAAGGAAGGGGTCTACAGCACTCAAGTCAACTTCAAAACACTGACATGTCGTTCTGTCCTCTTCATGAATCAGGTTAGAAAGTTTTTATAAAATAAACACATTACTCAAGACTGCATCCAGAGATGATCAATACAACTTTTCAGTTTTTAGAAGTTTATCAGTGCTATTAATCAAGTGTGGAAATATATCCTCATCAAAAACTTTCCTTCTCATTTCCAACTTGTAATACAGAAAATTCTTGATTCTCAGTCAATAAACTCAGTGTCTGAGAGCTCAGACCACACGTTGTCTTGAAAACTGTACTCATGTGAATATAGGCGTGGGACACTGGGGTATACCACGGCTTCTTTTTCTACTTTTGTTTAATGCCTTACTGATTCCTCACTTACTCAGACTATCTCAGAGGATCCAGGGAAATTAAGCCCTACAGAGCCACAACACCCATTGCATGTAATGAGTGGCACCTGTTATACACTGTCCTTGGGAGAGTGACAGCAGTAGTTACTCCCAGCATTGTCTGTATTTTGTGGTGCAAATGAGAAAACAGAGAAAAGTTGCAACCCCTCGCAGCATCCTGGACCTGTACTGGTAGGTTCCCTCCTACTGAGAAGTAGGCCTTCTATGCTAGGATTTTAGAACTGTGTTAAGTAAGACCCTAGGCTTCCAGAAATGCTCCAATATTCTGCCAATTACTTAATCTGAATTTCCTTTGACCTGCATTTCCACACTTACTAAATCAATAATAAAAGCACAAATGCAGGTCCAAGTTAGTATGCATTCAGTTTTTAACATACTGACACCAACATTATTTATGTTGAGTAAGGATATTTTCATACAGACCTTAAAGTAAAGCCTGTCCCTTTCTCTGGCTCTCTCTTGTATCACTCTGTGCATATATATAGACTTTTTAAAAATTAGGATAGTGACTCTGCAAAAATCTTTACTTAAATGCATATGTAACTCAGATAAAACTGAATACAGGCTCATCCTGTAATCCCAGCACTTTGGAAGGCCAAGGCAGAAGGATGGCTTGAGGCCAGGTGGAGATCAACCTGGGCAGCAGAGTAAGACCCAGCTCTACCAAAAAAAAAAATTAAAAATAGTCAGATGAGGTGGTGTGCGCCTGTATTCAGTCCCAGCTACTTGGCAGGATACAGAGCAAAAACCCTTCTCTTAAAAAAAAAAAAAAAAAAAAAGCTGAACACATAAGTGTACAACTTGTTCACGTGATTCATGTTACCATATGATAAAAAAATTTTTTAAAAGACTTGAAGAATATGATGTTAATTATTATCTTTTCCCCACCAATTTCAAGCTATTACATTCAACAAAATACCACATAGCCTTGTCCTCACTTAATACCTTTATAAGTTAATGTAATAAGCCTGACCCAGTTGTATCTATTTATATAACTTTAGACTGGGGGGTTATATATAGACTTCACAAGAGTTCTCTTGCTTTAAAAAGAAAAAGTTTGAAAACCACTGTTCTAGCACTAATTAAGTTCTGGTCTTCCTGGTTCACAAGTCCCCTGGGGGCAGAAGTGGTATTAAGTTCTAAGGTTTGGATGCCCACTGGGGTCCAAGCTCTGGAGGATGCTGCAAGCCATCTTCCAGTCTTATTACTTACTAGTCTTCTACCCTCCATCCGGATAATCCCCAAAAAACAATGTGGCAAACTCTGGGATATGAATGGCAAATAAAATCGTCACAGATTTTAAGAGCGGGGTATGAGGAACTTTTTAAATACAAGAAAAATGTATCTTCCTCTGTGCTATTTCTCACTAATTTTTCCATGTTCCGGTCCAATCTTACATTCTCACCTCCCTTGCAATTGTAATTTTAAAACAAAATTCTCCCCTTGGGTTACTTCAGAGATGGCATGGCTGCTCTCCATATCACACAGATGACCTCAAAACTATTCAAAAAGATAAAAAGAGACTCCACATAAAAAAGCAGGGTTAAGAGCCCAAGACAGAGTTTTGCAAAACAAAACTATCCACAGGAACTAAAGGATAATAGCTTAAACTTGTATGACAGGTTATAAACCTTCAATCATCACCTCTTTTGGAGGGCTGGTATTTAGTCAAAACACAACCATACCAGTTGGCAAAGAGCCCTGCCCTGGCCCCTCCCTCAAAACTCCACAGTCTTCCCACAGTCAGCACTTAGGGTTCATGCCTGTCCCAGCAGGATCCTACTCGAAGTCAATGGCCCGCTACCCTGCCTGGCTGGGGCTTTCTTCACAACTCTTCAATCTTTACCTAACTCAGACTGAATTACTTTTGAAAAGTTCACTGAGAGAGAACATTCCTCTTTGCTAGGTAAACTGGTTAAAACAAACAGAAACAACAACAAACTTGATTATTCTCAATTGTCTGTTTAAAATATCTACAGAAAGTCCATCCATCTTCCAAAACCCATCGCAAATGTGTTTTTCTCCATGACGCTTTGTTCCCTGTATATCTTCATTTAAATCAGATAAACCTTCCCTTTCTTCAAATTCTCTCGCATTTTCAACTTTTTTTCCCCTCTAGACAAGTATATGTCAGAATCTCCTGTGAATTTTCTTAAAAACACAGATTAAGGCCAATGTCCCAGATATAGGGTTTCTGTTTAGTAGGTCCCAGACGGGACCAGGAGAATCTGCATTTTTGAAGGACCACAGGGAACTCTGATCTGTATCTACATATGAAAGCTTACTGGAGCTTACTTACTTACCTAATGTATGAGATCAGGCACTGAGCAAGGTTCCCAAAATTCAAGATAGTGAGAAATAGAACCTAGGTCTGATCTCCTGAAGTTCACACTCTACCATAAAGCTCACTAAAGTACTTAAAAAGTTTCAATTTTAGTATTTACTGTAACTCTCCATGTGTGATCACAATAATAAAATAATAAAAATGCCTCCAGAGGCATTTAACGTAAGTGGAATAAATAAATATGTATGAAAACATACAGACAAAAATTTAAAGCAAATTATGAGATACTCAAAACAGTACAAAAGCACAGAAATGGGAGATATTATGACTAAAAAAAGTAGAAATCGCTTTCAGGAAAAAAAGACATTTGATCTAACCAATAAAAATAGACAATACCTCAAGAAACATGAGAGCCCCCAGGGCAGAGTAAGGCCCAAGCAAAGACACTAGATGGGGAAAGGGCTGACCAAGTTCAAATACAGATCGTTGAAGAATAGGATCTGTACTTTACAAGGACTGGGGCCCTTAGGAGGAGAGTGAAAGAAACTAGGCTTGTTTAATCAGAAAAGAAAGCTGGTAGTATTTTCACAGAACCTTCAATTATTTTAATCAAAAAATATGTACAGAGCTCAGAGCTCCTGCCATAAGGGAACTTATATTCCAATGGGTGTCAAGAGGATTCCCCATCCCAGTTTAAACAAGAGTAACACTTGTCAAATTGCAGTGAATCCTAAAAAGAAAATAAACAGGATAACATGACGGAAAATAACAGTAGGACATTTCCTTTCCATTAGTGTTAGGCCTTTTTTAAAAATAAGTGACAGTTTAGATGGAACCTCAGAAAAAGAACCAGCCATGGGAAGAAGAGACAGAACAATGTATTTAAAGAATATGAATCCAAGGGAGACTGACACGTTTGAGGAAGGCCAGTATGACTGGAACGAAGCACACACAAAGAGTAATGGTGAGATGAAAGGCAGCCAATGATCATGTATGTCATGGCAAAGGACTTGAGTTTTATTCTCAGATCAGAAAGCAATGATTTGATCCATATTTAAGATTCCTCTTGCCACTCTAAGGGAACTGTAAGGGGGTACCCATCAGGCTGTTTGAGGAGTGCACGAAAAAGGCAACAGAGGCTTGGTCTAGGATGGAGGAGTCAAATGGGGAGAGAAGACAGTTCAGAGATACAACAGGAAGACCACTAACGGGCTAACATGGAAGGTGAAGGAGAGTGTGCAAATACGGATCCTAATTTCTTGTTCAAGCATCTTTCAGAGGGTGAGAATCAGTTTACTCAACTTCATAAAAACCCAGACAAGAAAAAGCCTTAACTCAAACAGAATGCAGAATAAGAATTAACACGTTTGGAAATGAACTGGGATACCAAGGCAAGGCAGGACATGTTCTCCTAGGGCAACTTAGAAATGTTCCTACAGCTTAGAAGCCTAAAGAGGGTGCCAGAGCTGGGAAGAATCATCCACTTAAAACCCTTGCTGTATATGGAACTCAGGTTCACATCACACACGATAGCAGTACACTCCATAACAGCAAACCAAAACTCCAAAACAGGATACATTTTAAGACAATCTATTGGAACCGAAAGTACCTGAGGAGGAAAAACAGCCCTGCTCCCCTCACTGCAGTGAGGCCAGGCTCGGCCTCTCCACTGCCCTCACACCCAGAAGTGGACATCAGAATTACCTGAAAGGCTTCCCAAAAAGAAACATGTGGGGAACTGCAAGGAAGGAAAAAAAAGAGCATCTGGGCAAACAACTGGGTTAGCAGTTTTAGTGGGTCCCTGGCAGGAAAGTGTATTTTATTTTATTTATTTATTGTTTTGAGTTGGAGTCTCACTCTGTCGCCCAGACTGAAGTGCAGTGGCTGTTCCCGGCCACCGCAGCCTCGACCTGCTGGGCTCCGGTGATCCTTCCGTCTCAGCCTTCCAAGTAGCTGGATCTATGGGGGTGTGCTACCACGCCCGGCTAATTTTTTTATTTATTGTAGAGATGAGGTCTCACCAAGTTGCCCAGGTGGGTCTCGAACCCGCGGGCTCAGGCAATCCACTCACCTCAGCCTCCCAAGGCACGGGATTACAGGCTGAGCCACCGAGCCCAGCTAGGAAAGTGTATTTTAAAATGAGAAATTTTAAAAACGTGTATTTTAAAATTGGGAAATGCTGATGTGCATCCTTGGTTAATTTTTCAAAAGACCAACACTGAACCGAGTTAGTACTCATAAAGCTTTAATTAAAAGCCTCTACTAATATGAATGGTTCAGGCCATGAGATAAGGTCACAGAAGTCAGTATTTCATGACAAGTTGACAGCTGGTCTGCAGGTTGTGTGATCTCAACCGGTTGTTCACAGTGAGTTACAGACCAAGCTCCTTGTTCCACTCTTCCCATTCTCACTATTGTACCTGACTAGTCTTCAAAATGACAAAGTTTACATTAAGAAGGCAAAACAAAAGAATTACTTTACACAGTCGTATTTAAAATAGACAACTTTTAGCCAGGATCAGTGGCTCAGTCTGTAATCCCGCGCCTTTGGGAGGCTGAGGTGAGTGGAGCGGCCACTGCACTCCAGTCTGGGCGACAGAGTGAGACTCCAACTCAAAAAAAAAAAAAATAGACAGATAGATAGATAAAATAAATAAATAAAATAACAACTTTTGAGGTCATGTTTCCAGTTCATTTTTGTATTATTTTAGGATAAAACCAAGTCTAAACAAGCAATTATCCCATGGAAAATTAACGCTATTTCCTGTGACTAGTACTACATAGATATGAAATTACCATCTGGAGTTAGGTATGAGAAGCAAAAATCCCTTAATAAAAACTTAAATTTCTCGCCGGGCTTGGTGGCTCAGCCTGTAATCCTGCGCCTTTGAGAGGCTGACGTGAGTGGATGGCCTGAGCCTGCGGGTTCGAGACCCACCTGGGCAACTGGGCAAGACCTCAACTCTACAATAAATAAAAAAATCAGCCGGGTGTGGTAGCACGCGCGCCTGTAGTTCCAGCTACTCGGAAGGCTGAGGCAGAAGGATCGCCGGAGCCCAGCAGGTTGAGGCTGCGATGGCTGGGAGCAGCCACTGCACTCCAGTCTGGGCGACAGAGTGAGACTCCAACTCAAAACAACAACAACAACTTAAATTTCTCAAAATTTTTCAATATTTAAAAAATTGGGGTCAGGCACAGTGGTTCCTGCCTGTAATCCTGGTGCTTTGGGAGGCAGAGATGAGAGGATCACTTGAAGCCAGGAGTTTAAGACCAGCCTGGGCAACACAGCGAGACATGTAACTACAAAGAAATAAAATAAAAATCAGTCAGGCGTGGTGGCACATGCCTGTAGCCCCAGTTACTCAGGTGACTGAGGCAAGAGGAACACTTGAGTCCAACAGTTCAAGGTTACAGTGAGCTATGGTTGTGCCACCGCACTTGAGCCTAGGTGATAGAGTGAGACCCTTTTTCTTAAACAAACAAAAAAGTGATGTGCTAATATTTAATGCAACAAAACAAACTTTCTCCTGAAATAAATTACTTTTCAATGGACAAAATTTTTAAATTGCAATTATATTATTCTTATAGAACTGAAGATGGAAAACTCAGATCTCTCATGTCAGGGAGATTAGATAGATTTTAGAAAGACCATAACCCTGATGTTTTCCAGCAAAACTAAAGAAGCCTATTTCATTCACCTCTACCTTGATTTTATGACATCCAGAGGTAGCTCAAAATTTTTCTCAAGAATATATGCTGTGCAAACACAAAATTAATTTTCAACATAAAAAATGCACATCCAACCTCAAAATAATACTTCCTGAAAGCAAAATAAGGCACAATCTCAAAAATAGTGTCAATTTCTAAAACATTAGGAAAACATGCACTCGAGCAAATCAGAAATCTTTTCTCTGCCAAAGAAATCAAAATGCATGACCAATTCTTAAGTGGAATTGTGCAATAATTAGTAAAAGTGAAAAATAAAGTGGATATAAGCACACAAAAAATAAAGTATATGTCAAGCAAGAATACAAACCTCTGCCCCTTCACAGTGGTTTTTATTCAAACTAAGATTTATTTTTCTCATTAATAACTTAGGAAAAAGCATGAGGTTATTTAACATAATTTTTCTCATTGTTTTTATTTAAGAATTACTAAAAGCAACCCTCCAAAGTTGCTATCTATGATTCTTCCAATTATATCAATACACTGCTGTTGAGAATTACTGATCTAAAATTCTCATATTCTGGTTTAACAACATGCATGTTAGATATCTATTAACCCATTTTTTAAAAAAATAGTATTCTACTCTGTAAAATCAGGTACAAGTTTTGAAATAGGTCTAACCTAAAAACTTGTTCTGTAAAAATTATAGGGCGTATGTATACTAACAGACTATTATTTCATAGAGGAACGAACGATTTCCCCAGAAACCGTACTTACAAATGTGATTTTCTGTCAACAGACAACAGCCATAACCCAACATAATAAAAGGGAGCATTAAAAACATTTTTTGGATAAAAATTATTCATCCAGAACTCAAATTAAGGAGTTCTTTTCCTAATTAATACTGTGATTCTTAATATATGCATATCTAAAAGCTTTGTGGATATCATTTGTTTTATGTTTATGAAAATTAAATTCTCAAGAATTTCATAGATTTTAAGAATATTTTTATCTTTTTAGATTTTTTTAAAAGATTACAATATGGAACGCTTTACGAACTTGTGTGCCATCTTTGCACAGATACTGTGCTAATCATCTTCCCTGCATGCTTCCAGTTTTAGTAAATGTGCTGCCAAAGTGAGGACCTATTTCATGCTTTCTTTTAAAAAGCTGAAGCCTATACAGTTTCATCTTCTCTATACAAATACGTCCCACTCAGAGGGTAACAGGTAAATCAGCAGTTACCATGAACACAGCAGTTTTTGTAAGACATGATATAACACTTTACCATTCATGAAGTACTGAAAATTCAGATGTTAACTGAACCTCAGATGTAAAGACTGTCTGCTCTTTGTGACACCTGGTTCTGCCTGTATCTTATCATCCTTCAGTACCTATCTTACTCACAGCACTTCTTATAAATTTCCAATTTAACAGCCTCCATTACAAAAAAATGGACTAAAAATTATGTGAATGAAGCACTAAATAATAAGTTTCAACACACTTCCAAATATTTTCTTTATTTACCTTTTCTAATTTTTTTTTTTATTAAAAAAATTTTTTTAGCCGGGCTCAGTGGCTCAGCCTCTAATCCCGCACCTTGGGAGGCTGAGGTGAGTGGACTGCCTGAGCCCGAGGGTTCGAGACCCGCCTGGTCAACTTGGCGAGACCTCATCTCTACAATAAATCAAAAATCAGCTGGGTGTGGTAGTGCCTGTAGTTCCAGCTACTTGGAAGGATGAGGTGGAAGGATTGCCTGAGCCCAGCCCTCAGTCTGGGCGACAGAGTGAGACTCCAACTCAAAAAAAAAAAAAAAAATTTTTTTTTAAGAGATGAGCAGCTGAGATTACAGATACGAGTGACTACAGCCTTTTTTTTTTTTACTTTTCAGATGGGGGCTATCTATTTTGCCCAGTCTCACTCTCTTTTTAAAGTGTAAATAAAGTGTAAACAAAGGTTATGTGGATGTGGCCAAAATAAATGCAACTCAATTTCCATCTCTGGTTTTTCTCTCAATAACCAGAAAATTTCATCAACTGATTTACATAATCATACTTCAATTTGGCTGAATAGCTACCTATGATAAAAGATATCTGGACTACCTGGATATTAGAAATACTGAAGTATTAAATAAGATTATTAAGTACCCTAAAGCTTCCTCATAAAAATGTATTTAATCTTAGTGACCAAACTCAGATACTGTTAGTTCATACTATGAATTTAACCTGAGTTTCCTCAACCACGCAATCTTCAATCATACTAGACGGTAATCGCAGTCTCCAAAATTATTTTGCTTTCCTTCCTATACATAGTCATATTCTCTTTGGCCTAGCATCAGCCTTGCCTCTATGAAGAGTTTCATTTCCAGGTGAACTGTCATTAATTCAACATACATCATTAGAATATTAACTATGTATAAAATGCAGTGCCTAAATCACTAAAAAATGTGAATAACTAAACACATTTCTAAAAACCACTGTCAGGGCTATAATTATAATTTTAGGAACTATATGGACTGACCTGCATGGTAGGTAACCTGCTTTGGTCACTATAATATTTGGAGAAACCGGCCAGGCTTGGTGGCTCAGCCTGTAATCCCAGCACTTTAGGAGGTCGAGAAAAGTGGATTGCCTGAGTCCACCGGTTTGAGACCACCCTGGGCAACCTGATGACACTTCAGTCTCTACAATAAAATAAAAAGTAGCCAGGCGTGGTAGCACGCATCTGTAGTTCCAGGCTACTCAGAAGGCTGAAGCTAAAGGATCGCTGGAGCCCAGAAGGTCAACGCTGGGGTGGCTGTGAGCGTGCATGCCACTGCACTCCAGTCTGGATGAAGGCGAGAGACTCCAACTCAAAAAAAATATTTTTTGGCCTGGCTCTGTGGCTCAGTCTGTAATCTTGCGCTTTGGGAGGCTGAGGTGAGTGGATTGCCTGAGGTCGCGGGTTCGAGACCCGCCTGGGCAACTTGGCGAGACCTCATCTCTACAGTAAATCAAAAAATCAGCCGGGCGTGGTAGCACATGCCTGTAATTCTGGCTACTCGGAAGGCTGAGGCGGGAAGGATCGCTGGAGCACAGCAAGTCGAGGCTGCGGTGGCGGGGAGTGGCCACTGCACTCCAGCCTGGGCGACAGAGTGAGACTCCAACTCAAAAAAAAAAAAAAAATTTTTTTTTCTGAAGAAACCACAAAATAATGACATACCTATCTGTCCCCTAACTTGGTCAAATGATCTGAAATGACAGGATCTTCCCAAGACTCTTCTTTTAAATAATAACACATTTAAACAAAGGATTAAAACAAAATGAGGGAAGAATTACTAGCTGTAGCTCACTTAACTTTTTAATGTTTTTGCTTCAAAAAAAATTTTTTTTTCTTTTCAAGCAACAGTGAATGTTTATGGGTAAATAGTGTCCTTTACTCATAATGTTAAGTTGTGTTGTTTTGTGTAAAACAAGAAACTTAGACAAGTGTGTCTGATTATGAAAATTAATTATAAATATTCACACAAAAATGTAAGATTAATATTAGTTAACAATGTAATGTTAATTATGGATTTCTATCCGATGATTAAAAGCTATTACACCACATTAAAAACAAAAATAAAGTGTGTTGTGATTGAATCAGCAAACACTTATTTCTCCAACATCAGTAACAATTTAGTAACTGGGCTTGGTGGCTCAACCTGCAATCCCGCGCTTTGGGAGGCCGAGGTGAGTGAACTGCCTGAGCCCGCGGGTTCCAAACCGGCCTGGGCAACTTGGCAAGACGTCACCTCTACAATAAATAAAAAAATTTAGCCGGGAGTGGTAGCGCGCGCCTGTAGTTCCAGCTCCTTGGAAGGCTGAGTAGAAGGATCGCTGGAGCCCAGCAGGTCGAGGCTGCGATGGCTGGGAGCAGCCACTGCACTGCAGTCTGGGTGACAGAGTGACTCCAACTCAAAAAAAAATAGTAACAACAATTTAGTTGATCTTCTGTAACTATTTTAAAACATATATATTGGTTGGGCACAGTGGCCCACAACTGTAATCCCAGCACTTTCAAAGGCTGAGGTGGGAGGAACATTTGAGCCTAGAAGTTCGAGACCAGCCTAGGCAACATAGTGAGATCTCGTCTCTACAAAAAGCAAAAAACTAGCCAGGCATGGTGGAGCACACCTATAGTCCCAGTTACTCAGGAGACTGAGGCAGGAGGACCGCCTGAGCTTAAGAGATTGAGGTTGCAGTGAGCTGTGATCATGCTGCTGTATCCCATCCTGGGCAACACAGTGAGACCTCAATTCAAAAATAAATTAAATAAATAAAGCTTATTAAAATGCAACATGTAAATAAAAGATATCTAGTCTCAGAACCACAGGGTTTTAAATTTTAAACAGCCATGGTACTTATGCTACTCATTTTCTAGGTATTCTGAGAAATGTATTAGAAAGCCGTAGCATAATTACTAATTTCCATTATTTAAGTTCCATTAACACTGTCAAGACAGAAGAAATCCCTGTTGCCCAGTTTTATTCATTTTGTCTTTGTGATCTTGACTGTCAGTAACCCCTATATTTATAGATTCAATGATAATCTCAATTATTCACACACAGAAGTGAAGCGCAAACTAGCCTTAGCTAGAGGATACTTTTCCCCTTATCCCTTCACCAAGGATAATTTAAAACCCATGTACTTATTCACTGGCAACAATTCTTGACTCAAAACCTTTTTCTTCTTTTTTCTTTTTTGTTTTTCTGAGTTGGAGTCTCACTCTTGTCACCCAGGCTCTTACTTTAGCTAGCCCTCAGCAGATTAGGAAGGGAAGGAGGAGGATTAAGAGAAGAGAAAACTGATTAAAACTCTAAAGAGAACAGTCCTCCTCAAAACCGGGTTCTGGGACCAGCAGCAGCACCTGGGAATGCATTCAAGAAGCAACTCTTCCCAGACCTTCAAAGCAGAAGCTGAGACAGGACTCAGCAAGGGCTCTAGGGGATTCAAAGGCACTTTCAATCACAAGGGCACTAACAGCACAACAGTTATCAATAAAGAGCCAATAAAAACTGAAAAAGGATTCATATAAGCTTGCCTTATGTGTCACCACTCAAGGCACTACTTTCAGACACTTTAAGAGACTCAGAAGAAAAGGCAAGGCCTCACCATAAAAGAGCGATAACCTAATAAACCAGACAGAAGGCCAATGGAAAGAACAGCAAGTATAAGTGATTACAGAACTTGAAGCAAGCTGCTCTACCACCTCTGTTACCTCAAGAGCATCACTGTATTCTGGCCCAATACAACTGTTAAGTGACAAACAGCTGAGCACGAGTCATTTAAAAATTTTTCATTTTCTTTGAAGCAAGAAAGTACCAAGGAAAAATTAGTGAAAACGAAGTTCTGACCATTAAGACCTTTCAAAACCTTAAGTTTCTGATATCCAAAAAGTTCAAGTATGCCAGAAAGAACCATTTTCCCTGATGCTAGACAGATCAGATACTGCAGCTGCCTTGGTGATATTTTTAAAGCAGACACAAAAGATGCAAATGAGATAACGTCCCAAATGTATATTCATGAGATACCCCAAATCAACTATGCGACTTCTGCATGCAAAGAAGACAGAGAAATGTAGCCTAGCTGCTCAAAATAATGAAAGCCCAGATTTTGGTCAACGGTCATCGTAGGAGAAACTTCCAGACTTGGTCCACACCAACTTTCCACTCATGCTCCTCCACACGTTCCCCCTTCCAGCTGACTAGAGAGATGCTGAGAAGCCACTTGCCTGGGTCCCTTTCAGGCTATGTGGAGGGCAGCATCCTAGCCAACCTGACCACCTGCAAATGTTACAAAAGTAAGAAAAAACTGCTGTCACGTTAGCCACGTTATTCTACTTTGGATGTACTGCTTCAGCAGTTTAACCTACTACCACCTCACAAACAATCAGCAAAGAGTGTGGCCTATGGTAACAACAGCTTAGAGAGCAGTTGGTGGGTAAAAATATACTAAACATCCTATTGATCTATACTGTTTTCTCAAAGGTATCTCCACTCAAAATGACTATTAATTACTAGTTACTATTTAGAATACCACTCTTAAATCTGGATAACCACATCTAAAACATAGGAAAGTGATGATGAAGTAATAAAAAAAATCCAATTCTCAACATATCAATGAATAAGAGATTCATGACTACAGAATTCAGAACATAACCACTAGCAACCAGCACTCTGCGCTGGGGTTTCTGCAAGCATGCATGGTCATGATTTACACGCTTATATGCACTGGGGTTTTGAAAAAAATCTGTGATTCCTCCCCATTTACCAGGGCCCTTCCCATGTGCCCTACTTTAGGGTGACTACACCTGAAAAGACAGAAAGAATAAGAAAAACATGACTTTCATAGTCAAGTTGAGAAAAATCAAGGGATAATTCAAGAAATAAAAGGGGCTACTACAACCATCCAATTCATTCCTACAGAATCAGAGGACTGTTTCTAACCAGACATGTAATACACCACAAGGTAAATTTAGTCACACAACTACTCTCTGCCCCCTTCTCCCCAACACCCAGTACGTGAAATGCACTAGGCACTACTGAGTTAAAAGGTTGAAGAAAATGGTCTCTGGAGATCTCAATTTATTTGACTAAAGAAAAGGGGTAGGGGTAAACTCGTATCTAACTCTCCGTATCTAGGTAAAAACCATGTCAGGGCCGGGCTCGGTGGCTCAGTCTGTAATCCCAGCACTTTGGGAGGCCGAGGTGAGAGGATTACCTGAGCCCGTGGGTTCAAGATCAGCCTGGGCAACATGGGGAGACCCTGTCACTACAATAAATCACAAAATGAGCTGGGCGCGGTAGTGCACGCCTGTAGTTCCAGCTACTTGGAAGGCTGAGGCAGAAGGATCGCCAGAGCCCAGCAGGCCGATACTGGGGTGGTCATGAGTGTGCCACTGCACTCCAGCCTGGGCGATGGAGTGAGATGCCAACTCAAATAAATAAGTATAAAAATAAAAAACCATGTCAGAAATTTTCTCGGGCATTTATTACCACAAGTCTTTCGACTTCTCATTTCACTCAGAACTAGCACAGCATGGATTCACCCCTATATCAGTGACACAACACTCTCCCCATCTCCGCCTATGAAACCAAGGTAGTCTTGGAGCAATTTCCCAGTTACAAAGTCCACGTGCCTTCTAAAATCCTTAAGACTAGAACAAAAGGTGTTCTCCCGTTTTTACTACTTCCTACCACCGTCTTCATTTCTGTCTCTATTATGGTCCTCTAATCTCCTTTAGATTCACATGTCACTCAAAGGGGGGGATTTAGATTAGAAAGACAATCATCTATTACCTTCTTCTTATAGACACTAAAACTCTAAAACACAGAGCTCAAGTGGTATGCTGAAAAGCAGTACACAGCTATTTTAGAAGGAGAAAAGGTACCATATTCTAAAGGCAATCAAGTCACAATCCAGTGAAAGTCAGTCCAAGAGCAGCAGGAAACATCACTGCAGCTGTAGATCACCGAAGCTGTAATCGACAGTTGATGGGACCACCTACCCACTCCCATCCAGCCCCTACCCCCTAGTTATGGGACAGAATAATCAACATAATGAGATTTAAACAGGAAGGCCACAATAGGAACTCTCAAGCCTATCAAGATACTTTAATAACAAGGGATTCTCCAACCAGCAGAATTTTATCTACTGGTAGCTATTTAAGCCTTACCTGACGGGTTTCCAAGCCAGATGAAGCAGCCACATCCCCCTCTGCGCCATAAATGTCTCACTTCAGCTTCCTGAAATTCCCAACTGGGAGGGGAATACAGCCAGCAGGCACTCCCTACCCAGTTACGGGTCTAGTCTACTGTGGGTAATGTTTCCTGGGACATCACAATCTGCCATCCACACACATGCACACCCTGAGCAGCTCCCTTCTAGGATGGGTTCGTCATCACAGGGCAACAAAAAGGTCCTCTTCACAAAACCTTGGGGACCCCTGAGCTTAACCATAAAGCTGTTCATTTTTTATTTTATTATTTTTAATGTAGAAAACAATCACCATACTAGAGAATCTGGAAAGGTTTGAGTGATTCTGCTGAGTACACCTGAAAAACAAAGTAGTTACAAAAAAATGGAAACATGCAATTTAAAAATAATACTTACAAATACTTTAACTGGTTATAAGAATGCCTGAGCATCTCAAAACACCCAGTGACTCTGGTCTGATGCCAATAAGCTTTTGCAGCAGGCACATTTCTGTTGAGAAATGCCTCATCTGCCTTATCTACACAAGCTTGAACACCTGCAGTTTTTAGAAGTTCTTCAAATATGTTTATTGAATTATTAAAATTCACTGTACTTAAGAGATACCTACCAATTACAAAATTTGTTTTCCAAGACAAAAATGAAGCAGTGCCTAATGAGAATAAGCATTTACTAAGCACCATTTATGCCTAAATTTGTGCTAGATAAGAAGTGGAATGGTCCCTCCTTCTTGATCTATTTGTAACATGCTTAGGAAAGCTAGATTAATATTGAAAACAATCAGAAGGATATATCAATGCTAAACTACTTCTGTTGATAGTAAGTGCAAAAATAATTCAGAGACATAAGCATCAAAATAAATGTGTGGCAAAGTTATTTGACTATTCCAAAGAATCCGTTTAACAGCAGACTTTTGAGAAATAATCACAAGGAAATCCATTTAGAGTTACGTTTATTAAACTGATGATGTTTAAGGACTACATAAATATTGTTACAGTCATTACTTTCAATAACTACACCACTTAATACAAACAAAATAATCTAAAGCAACAGCTTACAGAGTTTTTGTGTCTTAAATGGCTTGCTATAGAACCTAAGATATACAATGAAGTTTTAAACATGGGCATAGATACTTGCCGTCTGCAAGATCATAAATTCATTCGATTGAGAGAGCTTGCTATTTTCCCAAAGGTATGCTTAGCTGGGTATTGAAGGAGTGCTACAGCAAGGTAAGCAAATCTGTGGGTTAGTTAACCCACCCTAGTGTTCCACTCCCATGACAATTTCTGACCTATGCAACTTGCTGTTTTGAATAATACGTTCCCCAGTTTGCCTGCTCCACCTTGTCTTTTAGTCTGTAACAAATCACTTACATGGACACACATACACATAGAACTCATCTGAAAAAGAAGAGCTAGCATGTAGGAAAGACTTCTATTTAGTCCATTCAACAAAAAGGGACAGAATTAGACTAGTGGAAGATAGATAAGACAAAGTTTAGTTCAGCATAAGACATAATTTTCTTTTTATTCAAACTGTTAAACATATACTGAGCTGCCTTGGTTAGCTAATAAATTCCTTATTACTAAAAGTGACTAAACAGAGGTTAGATGACAATCTGTTAGGAATGTCATTTCCAGACTGGCACAAGGCTGGACTATGTAACCTCAAAGTTTCCTCCCAGATCTGTGATCAAGATCAGGTTACTGCCTAAACTTGCTACTATGCAATGCAAATGAATAAGCCTCTATTTTCCTCATCTATGATAGGAAATGCCATAGAGCTAGAGAATTACCCAGTTTTATTACTTTTAGCACAGAACTTTGAAACTGAAACCAACATTCTATCCAAAACCTTCAACGTTACAAGAATAACTATTTTTTATATAGTCTAAAATATTGATTGAAAGTTTAAATATTTCTGAACAAGAATGATGAATAAATATGCCCTTCCCTTTTTCTGTCACACATTTCTCAAGCTAAAGATCAAAGAAGAATATTAGCCAATTTTACCAACCAATTTGTCACCATCACCCTCAGAAATCTTCGAAATTATCACTCATTATTTCAGAAAACTGGATCTAAGAATATAATTTCTTTAGACTTATTTTTCCAAATACTACAATAAAGTTAGTAATAAGGAATACAATTATCTAACAGTGCTAATACAATAATTAGATACAATCATTAGGTATTACTCCTCTTATCAGTCATGTGAGATGTGCCTTCATAATTTATAAGATATACCCAATGATCCGAAACCTGCACTATCCTCATCTTGAAGGAATGAATATCGAAAAATGCTGAAAGTCATATGAGCTTTTTCTCATTTATAAGTCAATGATGACACTTTCAAATTAAAGAACTGGCCCCTTCCCCTTCCAAGTGTCCATACACTTTGAGCAGAAGGGGAGAAACTCAATTCCTGAGGCACAACTGTGCATTAAACTACTAAATGATGCCTGAGAAAACTACCCAGAAATGCAAGCTGCTCCTGGGCCACCTCTCTTACATCGCCTTTCAAACACACTGTGGTGCTGTGAACTGGTTAATACTTAGGTCATTCAATTTAAAATACACTAAGACTTAGTCTACTGAATCTACAATTAAATCTAAGTACTCTTGGGAAAAATCCAGCAATTAGTTCTCATGATAAAAGTATTTTTTGTGGCACAAAAATTTAGAGCATGAACTATATCATTTCATATACCAGGCACAATCATAATTTAATTTCTAGAGATAGATGAAAAAATATTTGCCTAAGCAAGAGCTACTGGAAAAATGTATCTTTATACTACATGTTACTTAAAAAGCATTCCTACTATAACACATTCTGGAAATTACTTTTGCTAAGGTTGTATTAAGCCAATGGTTCTTAACTTTTGGAGGGCTGTGATCCTCTAAAGAAGATAATAAAAACTGTAGCCATAGAAATATGTGTATTTACAAATAAAAGGTATGAACACAATTGTAGGGATTTCTAAAAGACAATGAAGCCCAAGTAAGCACCAAACTTAAAACAGTCTTAAACTATCTTCACAAAAGATACTTAGAAATGTAGCCACTGCTCATAGGTTAAAAGGCACGAAACACCTTTATCTACAGAGTCTTGACTTCTTAGATTAAAACAGAAAATGAATGTATATGCAATTCAGTGGAAATATATGCCATATTTTTTAACTTTTTAATGCCTTTTAAACCTAATTGGCTATGAATAAATTAACTTTTGTATGTAGTTTTACTTCTTGCTTTGAAACATAAAACAAAAGCATGACTTATTTTTTCTCAAATAATTGAAACCAAAAGAAGTTTTTTGTTTTTTGAGTTGGAGTCTCACTCTGTCATCCAGGCTGGAGGTGCAGTGGCACACTGACAGCAACTGCAGCCTCGACCTGCTGGGCTCAGGTGATCCTTCTGCCTCAGCCTTCCAAGTAGCTGGAAGCTACTTCTAACTAAATTCATGACTTCCAGCTAATTTTTTGATTTATTGTAGAGATGAGGTCTTGCCAAGTTGCCCAGGGTGGTCTTGAACCCACAAGCTCAGGCAATCCTCTCACCTTGGCCTCCCAAAGTGCTGGGATTATAGGCGTGACCCACTGCGCCCAGCCCTGAAACAAATTTTTTAAAAAACTTTGATTAACTCAGTGTCTATTCTGTACCAAGCATTATTGCCTTTGTTCCTATAATTTAAGAAAACACAAAATCTTAATACCAACACTGCTCAAATTTTTTTATATTTTTGGTCAAAAAATATATTTAGATATGTACTTTTCCACATATAATGAAAATGCCATTACTCTAACTCTAGTTTTATACAGGTAGGTTTCGGAAGAAATTTAAGGTTTTTAAAGTTTCATGTGTTTTAGAAAACCAGTAATAGCACAATGTCAAGGGCAATAGTTTTGGGAATAGAAATTTTTTAAAGAGAAAATAAAAAATGTGTAACTAAAAATTATCAACATCACACCTACAATAGACAAGAAGCATTAAAGATAAATTAAATCACCACTAAGGTAGCTAAATAGACTCTACAATCTTATTTATCTTATAACCTTAAAGTGGAAATATAAAGATAAAACAAAATAACATTTTGTTCAAAAAAAGGTTACAAAATGATGGGTAAGAAATGATGGAAGACATTAAAAGGTTAAAATGGCTTTCTATTAGTAAGGCAGACTTAATTTTCTTCCCCTTTGCTCATCTCTAGAGACTGTTAAGCTATTAACTAATGGGGAAAATATAAGGAAATAATAATGCAAAATCATTCATCATTTCAATAGTTTTAAGAAAATAGCTTAGTCATCATTTAATAGTCACAAAAAATTCAAGAATACGTTTGACATAATAACCTATTTCCAATGGTTCCAGAGTGATTACTCTCAACATTATTAGAAAGTAGAAAGACCATTTTCATGCTACAGCTAAGGCTATGCAGAAGAATACATAGTTTTTCAGCTAATTTTAAAATTACTTAATTTCATCCTAAATTTAAATTGTGATGTCCAATTGGGACCAATAAAACACATAACTCCAAATAAGCTAATATCCACTGAAAAGCTTATAGAAATACCACAAGTAGTAATGGATTTCTTAACTCAACTGTTTTAAGATCTACTTTAATTTTAACTTTAATATTTAAAAGGGCTAATTTTTTTAAATGGCAAGCCTCAACAAGTCTGATAAGAACAAAATATTCACTTCTGATACAAAGAAGGAAGTACTGTAAGGCCAAAATAAACTGGCATGTAATTTCTGACTGGCATATGGATCTCGTTATTGTGGGTGGTTTATAAATGAACACATAAAGGTAAATAACAAACCCGCTCAGAGGTTTAGACACTGTCTCTCTAAGAAATAGTAGGTGTATAGCTAACTTATAGATTTGCTCATGTAAACAATGTGAACACACCTCAGTGGGACAAAAATTACAGCAGCATACTCCTTACAAGTAAAACTTACAGGCTACCAAGGATATTCAATTCTGACACTGCTCTCTAGGGAAGAAGGGAAAATGTTTACAAATCCTGAAAACAGCTAAAGGAGAAGAAATGGTAAGGGGGGGACGGCGGAGGAGACTGGCAGGGAGGGAGACACAAAAGGGGGTGAGAGAGACTAGCGGGCAAAGGAGACATAGATAAAATCCTTGGCAACACAGGGTATCAAAGTTCTGAGCACACCCATACTTTAAATGCTGAAACAGATGCTCTGTTCCATAGTGTTATCTCTATTTTCTCTCATTCTTCTTCCTGAAAAGGTCTCTGATTCAGATATGAGCATCAAAATCAAAGTTTCGGCTTCCTATTGGGTTAAGCCTAGGAGACATTGCCAGTTCCAGGCTGATCTAGACAGATCTTTGGGCTCTGTTCTAGTGTGTGAATATTTCATTTTCCTTCTGTTTTTTGGAAATGACCAAGAAGTGGTCAAGTGATGGTTTTCCAGTGCAGGTTCTAGAAACATAATCTGTGGGTGTCGCTCAAACATTTTACACACATAAAATAACAGTCTGCTCAGCACTATGAATTCAATGTGATTTGCATACCTCACTTTCCAAATCAAGGTACACAGCTGTGGGGATAAGTGATGTTAATCATCTAAGAGATTTTTAATATTTTATATTAAAAGTAAATGTTTGTGGCTAGGTGCGGTGGCTCACTCATGAAATCTCAGCACTTTGGGAGACAGAGGATTGCTTGAGTCCAGGAGTTCGAGACTAGCCTAGGCAACATAGAGAGACCTTGTCGCTACAAAAAAAGGAATTAAAAAAATTAGCCAGGAATGGTGGCGCACACATATAGTCCCAGCTACTCAAGACGCTGAGGTGGAAGGATCCTGAGCCCAGGAGGCTGAGGCTGCAGTGAGCTATGAACATGCTACCGCGCTCCAGACTGAGCAACGGACTAAGACCTCCATTAAAAAAAAAAAAAACAGTTTTTTTTACAAAGTAGATGGACATTTTGTATGAATTTTTAAGAAAAAAAAGAAGACTTCAAAGAATTATAGACCTCTCAAAGGGTCACTCTGAACTATGCTCAAGATTCCTGGAGTGTAAGGACATTTACCCCAAACCTTCCACCATCACGAATACACCTGAAAGAAAATGACTTAAAAATGTTTTTCCCTACTGCAATGTTTCCTAATGCAATACACTTGTTCTCTAGTACTCTTTACAATGCTTGACCCAATTTTAAATTACTCCTACTGCATTTATAAGCAAACATTTGAAAGGCAGTATCATCTAAAGATTTATTTCCAGTGACATAGACTATTTTTTAGAAATTTAATATAAGAGGACTTTGAGGCAGACGTACATCAATATTCCTTCTATTTCTAATGCCTTTACAAAAGTCTTAGTGAAACAGTATTATCACTGACTCTCAAAAATAGGGAAATACCAAGGTCCAGATAGATGCTTTTTCTAAATTACCATTTTCTCCTTTAAATTTATTTTTCTCATTTTTATATATAAAAACCCCTATATATAATTTCATTCATATTTAAAGTTTTGCTTTAAAATTCTCAACTACATATTTGATCTATGGCTCTAAAAACCAGAACATGAAACTCATAATGTGTTCACAAATGTGAATCATTCAAATACACAATTTAAGTTCTGATAAATTAATAGTAAATGGTGCTTACAGGTTTGATATCTGGAACTCACTAGAAATGGTTACTCAACTTACCTGGTGCTAATCCAGCAGTAGCAGGGCTTCCCATGGATGGGTGAGAGAAAACTTGAGAGAAGGCAGACATATTTGACTGGGACACGTTACTCAGCCTGGAGGTTGATCCTCCTTTAGGAATAAACTCGCTTGCAGTAGGATTTGGTGTCTATTTAAAAATCAAATATAGTAAGTTAACACACTTTAAGCCCAAAAAAGACATTGAATCTACTAGGCATTATTCCACAGTGCTTTATTTACTAAATAAAATATTTTATTGAAAGGATCAAAGCGTATTTTGGGTACTATATTTTGGTGTGTTGTAATTACATATGTTACAGGAAATTTGATCATCAAATTTGAGGATTTTAATTATTTCACTGGCAGAATTTTTAACCTCAGTAACATGTGAAATTTGTCTTTATTGCCAAGCATGCATCATTACCAAACTACCCTAACACGTTTTAGAGAACTGGGAGGTTGAGATTACCTCAAAACTGAGCAACAAGTTTCAAATTTAGTATCTTTAAACCACTTCTACCAGGATAAAGATCAAAGCTGCCTTTCTTCCAAAATTAATCACTTCCTTTTTTGTAAGCACATCAAATATTTCCCTAGTAACACAGTACTATGTACTAAAGTAACAGAGAAAAGGTAAGAAAATACTTAAAAACAAGGCAAACATGGGAGGAACCCAGATGTAAGAAAACCCAGAGAGGTCCTAATGTCTGTGCAGTATCACATGCAACACAAGTGACTTCTTAGACTAAAGATGTACTATGAGGTTACATGGAAAAAAAGTTTTTCACAGCGGTACTATGCTGCAACTTTTTATATATTCAAGTGGTATGGCACTTTTGGCTTTAAGAAATACTAGAACGCATGAGACTGTATATCAAATTCCCAAAGGGTCTATATTTTGTCTGCGTCACATTTCCATAGGACGCAGAAAGAACAACTTCCTATTTGATATAAATGATACTTTAAATTGACAAGTCAAGGTTCAAAATACTAAATCTGTAAGATAATGAGTCACCAGATTATCCTAACCATAAGCTCTAAGAATGATATTACCAGTAAAGAGCCAGCAAAAATTAAATAGAAAGTGATAAAATATAGAAGAAATGCTAAATCTGGACTTTATTAAATATACTAGAAACATAGAATGAATCGTTTACTGCCACACCTAACACATGAAATTCTGAAAAAGATAATCAGACCTGAGTCACAATATATTTCCCAGAGGGGGGAATCTTCTTTTATCATTAAATGCAAGTTTTAAACCATTCAGTTTCTCAAGTTTTCAAAAATTGTGGCATGTTCTTTAAACGGATGGCCAACTCTTTAATACTGGGACTAGAGAACAAGCCTCTGCATTCTACTGATATAGAACTTACTTTCTAGTTGTAAGGGAACAAATGGCCATCAACAGGATGAAGAGGACATCAGAGGTAGTGTGTACTGATTAAACCTAAATATGTCTTTGAAGATGAGAGTCAAGACAAAAGTCATCAATTATCTCGAAAAAGAGTCCAAAATGACTAGGAAGGAGAGGGACTTCAGGATTACACAAGATTACTAGGACATACACATACATTTTTAGTATACTCCTGAGAAATAGTATTATCCAATTTCTATTTCACATATATCTTACAATCACAATACAGAGCAGACTATCTGATTTCAAAGCTGAATTTCTCTAACTCTTTTAAATTACTTTGGAAACCTATTTCTAGGGGACCCGATAAAGGAGAAATAATGAGGGAAAGTCCATTCTACATTTAGCAAACCTTTAAAAGAAACCCCATATAAAATCTCATTATAACAAATTATAAAAGGTTCCCAAATTTATTACAGAAGTTATTAAAAGTAATGTAACTATTAAAATTTACAAACTAAACTGTAACTTCTAGAGACTCTATAACCATAGAGGTCAAAAACACACCCAACAGTTCATATGAATTAAGAAGTAGAAAGAAAGACCTAAACTCCTCCCTCCATTATTGGTTTCAGCGTTTGTTTTATTCAAGAGAGCACTTGAGATTAGAGAAAAGATAGAAAAATCTAAATGGCAGAAAAAAAATAGAGAATTTAGGTACAACAACAAAATGCCAGGAATAAGAGAGTGAAACCACTATTAACAATATAAACTACATGCAGGCAGATCAGAGAACTATCAGATACATTTAAAGTCATAATCAGAAATTAAGACCCAGTCTAGAATATTTTTCATGATAAAACTCTGAAATAATAACTACAATAATAAAGATGCATTCTTAAAACTTCTTTAATATTACTGATTTAAGATATAAATCAGTTTTATAAAAACCATTAAGATATGCACAGGTATACATCTTTAACATGTTAAGAATAATTTTTTTGAAAGATAAGGTAAAACTGGTAACTAAAACAAATATCACATTAAGCTGAAATACCTGTTCAGAACATAAACTTTCTTTTAGGTTTATAAGGCAAAGCTTTTATCTAGGAAGAACACTCAAGAACTTGAGTTACACAAACTATTTGTTGAATTTTAACACTAAGGAGTTTAAATAAGGAAAGGAGTAGTAAAAAAAAAAAAAAAATCAAAGTTTTACTATTCTTGTTCTATGACTTGAATAAACCCTTCCTAGTGACTTAGATATGTCTCTCTGTAATATTTTTTGTTTTTCATAAAATAAGGATAAGCACTAATTTCTCTTCATTATTTAAAATCCTAATTTACAACCACATTTTAAATAGCTCTACATGTGCATTTCTAAAAATTAACATTTATTCAAATCAATCGTTTCTGGTTCTCATACACTAAAATTACCCCACAATTTTCACGTCAAAAACAACCAGGTATTTTGTACATACAAAGTTCTCCAAAATGATACCATTCTGTAATATCTGAATATGATCCCTATCAGTAGCCTCTAGATATAAATACGCTAAACCAAGAGTCCTGACCTTTACCTTAAAAAAGTGCTGTTGCAATTATAAACTGTCATCATATCTTAAATGAGATAATAGTGTGTCTGTTAATCCAGACACCCCGCCAAATCTGACCATTGCCTATCTACAAGTGATCAATAAAGGTTTTTAACAAATAATTGTCTCACAAGGTTCTTAACTCACATTTAATACAATTTTATGCTTTTTCCTAACATATTATTCCATAGAAGCTGTTATTTTTAAAGTAAAATTCAATATTTAAAACTCGGGTGGACTCTACTAAAAACAGTATACTTATTTAAGACTATATTAAAATGTTCCACAAACTAAGGAAATAGTTAATAACAGTGTGATAAGATAAAAAGTACAGTCATTAAAAATGTTTTAAGTTGGGCTCGGTGGCTCAGCCTGTAATCCCAGCGCTTTGGGAGGCTGAGGTGAGTGGATTGCCTGAGCCCGCGGGTTCAAGACCTGCCCGGGCAACTTGGTGAGACCTCATCGCTCCAATAAAATAAAAAATTGGCCGAGTGTGGTAGCGCACGCCTGTAGTTCCAGCTACTTGGAAGGCTGAGGCAGAAGGATTGCCGGAGTCCAGAAAGTTGAGGCTGCGGTGGCCGGGAGCGTGCCACTGCACTCCAGTCTGGGTGACAGAGTGAGACTCCAACTCAAAAATAAAACAGAATAAAATAATAATAATAATAATAATAATGTTTTAATTAGTTGAAAGACAAGAAGTTGTTTATGTTGAATGAAAATAGAACACAAGACATTATGTAATAATTTCTTTGCCAAGATGTTAAAAAGATCTGTAAAAAAAGGAAGCTGTCTTACAATGATGGGATGAATGACTGAGAAACTAATAATACTCCTGAATACTCGTCAGAGTTATTTTAATCACACAGTAAACCTATAAGTGCATAAAATACCTTCCGTGGTACAGCACTGTTTATAAAGAGATCAGCTTGCTACTCTTGCCTTGATGACGTCATACGTTGGTATCATTTGTCTATTTCTCCAAGTGAAACATGACTGGGTGACTTTTTCTTGACAGCTTTAGTTAGATATAACTGACATCTAATAACCAGTGCATATTTAAAATGCAAAACTTGATAACTCTTGACACAGGATACAACCATGAAACCGTTACCAAAATCAATATATGTCCATCATGCTAAAAGTCTCCAGAGGCCTCACCCTTCTCTGTCCCACTGACTTCCTAAGTCTCTGTCACTATAGATTAGTTTGCATTTTCCAGAATTTCATATAAATGAATCATACATGCATTGTATGATTGGTTTTGACAGGCTTCTTTCACTCAGTATTGAGATTCATCCATGTCATTGCATCAATGCTTCATTCATCTGTATTGCTTATTAGTATTCAATATTATAATATGCCACAATTTGTTCATCCCTTCATCCATTAAACATTTAGACTGTTCACAATTTTTAGCTATTACAAATAAAGCTGCTTGTGGACACTCATATACAAGTCTTTGTGTGTGTATGTATGTTTCACTACTCTTGGTCAAAAATCTAGCAGTGAATGGTTTGGATGTACAGTATGTGTATACATATAAACTTTTTAAAGAAATTGGTAAACTGTTTTCCAAAGTAATAGTACTATTTTTACTTTGTCCACCAGCACCGTACAAAGAGATCAAGTTGCTCTCAGGAACGCATGGTTTAATGTATCTTTTTTCATTTTAGGCTTTCAAATAGGTGCATAGTGGTATCTCACTGTTGCTTTAATCAGCATTGCCCAAAAGACTTTTTTTTCCACTTTTATTGTGTTTGTTTCCTACTATGGAATTTTGAGAGCTATTTATATATTCCAGACAGAAGTTCTTTGTCAGATACGTGATTTTCAAATATATTCTCCTCATCTATAATTTCTGCTTTCATTCTCTTGCAAAAAGCATAAGATGTTAAATTTTAACAGGGTCCACTTTAAAAAAAAGTATTTTGAAATAATTTTAAGATTCACAAGATGTAATACCTTTCGCCATCTTTCATGAGAAATAACATCTTATATAACCATAGTACATTTTCAAATCCATAAATTAGCACTGGTGCAATAACTGTAATTAAACTACATACCTAGTTTGAATTTTACCAGTTTTCCCATACTCTCATTTGACTGCTTTTTTGCAAGATATTTTTTCCAAGTATAGAATTCTAGGATGACACTTTTTCTTTTCTATCCCATAATTTAAAGATATTGCTCCACTGTCTTCTGGCTTGTATTATTTTCAGTGAGAAATCTGCTATCTAAACTCATGAAATATAGTTACTGTGGTCATCCCTCAGTATCTGCAGGATTCCAGGATCCTTCCCCACCCCCATCACAGATACCAAAATCCACAGATGCTGAAGTTCAGTATTTGCATATAACCTATGCATATCCATAAAGTATCCATATACTTTTAATTACCTCTAGATTACTTATAATACCTAATACAATGTAAATGCGGAGTAAATATTTGCTATACTTTATTATTTTTTACTTGTATTATTTTTGTTTTTGTACTACTGATATGGGGTGTCGGTGTGTGTTTTCAGTCTACTAGAATGTGAAACTCACAAATATGGAAGGCCAACTGTATCTTTGTTCCTCAAAAATCGGTTATTTTTCTTAGGGTTCCTTTTTTCTTATGTCTTGGTGTTGTTTTCTACATGTTTCTTTTGCTTATGATTCATAGGGCTCCTTGAATCTCTGTGTTTATAGTACCATCAAATTTGAAAAGTTTGTGTGTACATCCACCAGCCCCATTTCAGGAACTCCATTTACAAATATAATGGGCCACTTGATGTCACCCATCAAGTCATTTGTTAAGATAGTTTCTATCACTATGCCTTCAAGTTCACTAATCTTTTCTTCTGCAGTGTCTATCTAATCCACTGTTAATCCCATCCAATATATTTTTCATTTAAGACATAGTAGCTTGAAACTTTGATTTGGAATTTTTCCATGTCTGCACTAACATACTTCATCCTTCCTCTGGCTTACTAAACTTATAAAATATAGTTAATCATTTCTGATGTTTTTATATACTATTTCTGCATCACTTCTGGGTTAGTTTTCATTACACCTTCTCTTTGTGGGTCTTATTTTGCTACTTCCTTGCCTGCCTTGTAAGTTTTGATTACATGACAAATACCGTGACTTTTATCTTGCTGGGTCCTAGATATTTTTGTATTCTTCCAAATATCCTTGACCTATATTCTCCTTTATAGTTAAACTGCTTAAAAATTAGTTTGATTCTTCTTAGTTTGATTCTTCCAGGTCCTGCTTTGTTAGGAGGTACCAGGGAAGCCTTTATTCTAAAGCTGATTTGGTCCCACTACTGAGACAAATGCCTTCCCACTACCCTACTTGATGCTTCATGAATTATGAAGTTTTCCATGGGACTCTCTTTTTCAGCCCGTTGGTCTCTTCATCTATACCTGCTGATTAGTATTTGGCAAAGACTCGGGGGTTCTCTCTGCAGATCTCCAGAATCCTGTGTGTGAGCTCTCTCCTCTTCCACATGTTTTCTTGTGAACTACAACCACTTTGGCCCCTGTGGACCTCCAATTCGGTCTGCTCAATTCAGATGGATCACCAGCTGACCCTGGGATCCCTCTCCCTGCTTCAGACCTGGAAACTCTCCCAAGGCAATAAGCTGGGGAACCTCAAGGCTTATCTCATTTGTCTCCTGTCTCAGAGACCACTGTCTTTCATTGCCTGATATATCTTGAAAACTGTTGTTTCATATATTTTGTTCAGTTTTTTAGCAGTTTCTGAAGAGAGTGTAGGTCCAGTCATTGTTCTTCCACCTTGGCCAGTAGACCAGTAGTAATATTTTCAAAACCTTAAGGGATTCTTTACTGACTCTGAGTTCTCAATATATAAAATTTAGCCAGTTTTTTGGCTACATGAGACACCCACTAGTAGAAAAGTACACTGCAATTATCATTTCAAGTAATTTATGAGTAATTCAATCTACTTTCTTAAAAAAGTTTTTCTTTTCCAGTTTTGCGGTGCTTTCTGTATAATCTCTTTCCTAAATAGATAAATTATATCACACAGAGTTCAGCTAGCTGTCCTTTTGATAGTTATATAAAACTAGTAACTTTGAAGCACCAAGTCATGGAATCTGTTCTATACCCTAATACTTCTTAAATTCTACCCATATCACTGCCCGTGCCCTCATCTAGGCTACCATCATCTCTATCAACATTTATTGCGCAACATCACCCCAACTTATGACTTGACCCTACTCTTTCTCAACTTCAGACCATCTTCTAAAATCAGTCGTGATGAAAGAGAGTAAGGGAAACAAGCAGAAAAAGAGGAAAATGAGGAGGAAGGGAAAGAGGAGAGAAAGAGAAGGAATGTTTTGCTTGATGACTTTATTGCTGAAGTCTAATTAGACTGAAAAGGTCAAAGTCTCCACTGTCCTTGGCTGAATTAAATCAATTTTAAGAACAAGAGATAAAATGCTGACACTAATCTTTACCAGAGACCCCAATCTTTCATCTTTGGCACTTTTCTTCCTTCTTTGGGATAACAAAAAAGCACAGCTGAGACTACTCTTAAAAATGTATGCCCAATGTGGGGAAGAAAGCAGGGGAGAGAGAAAGACAGAGAGACAGCGACAGACTAGGAAAAGCAAAGAGCAGCGAGTTACTTGGGAGGGTTTGGGAGGCGGTGCACTAATAATGAGGAAGAAAGATGGGCTGAGGAACTCCTATCTTGCTAAGATGATCTAAGAATGCAAAGGAAGATGAGGCTCAGAAACGCAAAGGGCAGCCTGACTCAGGGTTGTTCTTATTAGTCTTCGGGTTCATAAACAACACAGAATAAAGAGGAACAGAGTGAGACAGAAAGGAGAAGTCAATGACTAACAAGAACCTCCAAGTTCACATTTCTACCAGACTTTTTTTTTAAACTAATAGGTTATTTCCATTTATTTCAAACATTTATGAATACGGTCAATTTAAAACTGATTATCAAAACATACTCTACTTCTGGGTTATTCAGAAATGGTCTTATTTAAAACCAGTCAAGTTTCATAAGTTAAAAGTGGTTCCTAAATGCTATTACTATTGTAAAATTAGACTAGTAATACAGTTTATAAGTGTTCTGAAGCAAACTGGGCCCTCTAAGTACCCCAATAAAGAAACTATGATTTGCTAAACGTGATAAAAATAGGTGAACAGAGTAGAAGAAAGCTAATCATTAACATTTCCAAATTATTCATACTAGTGGTCTTCTAAGTGTTCTCCTGTTTATAATGTGACAATTTTTTTTCAGAGACAGACTCTTGCTCTGCCATCCAGGCCAGAGTGCAGAGGTGTGACCATAGTTCACTACAGCCTCGAACTCCTAGGCTCAAGCGATCCTCCTCTTCTGCCTCAGCCTTCCTCGTAGCAGGGACTACAGGTACATGCCATGACACTTGGCTGAGTTTTTTTTATAGAGACAGGGTCTCGCTTTGTTGTCCAGGCTGGTCTGGAACTCCTGATCTTTGGCAATCCTCTCGCCTCACCCTCCGTTAAGTGCTGAGATTATAGGTATGAACAATGCCAGGTCATATCTTAAGAGTAAAGTGGTATGTATATGTTGGAATATGCCAAATGAAGATCAATTAATAATAAGCTTTATGTTATGACAGCATAAAACATTTTCAAAGGCTCAGTATAATTCTCTGTAGCTTGAAGTTATAGACACCTGAATTTGTTAGCTCATTCTTTACAAAGTTTGTCTGATATAGGTAATATTAGAAACATTTCTAATAATCTCCTGGTGTACTCTTCTTGAGAAAAGTTTAGTAATACATATCAAAATGAAAAATAAGCAGGCCTTTGACCTAGCAAACCCACATCCAGGAATTAAAGCTAAGGAGGAAAGTGAAAAACGACTATGGTACATACCATAATGCACAGCAATTAAAAACTATGTGAATTGACATGTTTTTATTAAACATAGAAAGAGACCCATACCACTGACTCAGTAAAGATAAAAATCTAATAAAAAAAAACTACAGAGCAGCAATGAATCTAAACTGCTGATTCTGTAAGCTAGTTAATATATGTCTGAGAGGGGCCAGGGAGTGTGTGCACATGCACGTGTGTGAAAAGATGCCACCGGGCTCGGTGGCTCAGCCTGTAATCCCACGCCTTTGGGAGGCTGAGGTGAGTGGACTGCCTGAGCCTGCGAGTTCGAGACCCGCCTGGGCAGCGAGACCTCATCTCTAAAATTAAAAAAAATTAAAAAAAAAAATCAGCTGGGCATGGTAGTGCATGTCTGTAATTCCAGCTACTCAGAAGGCTGAGGTGGAAGGATCGCTGGAGCCCAGCAGGTTGAGGCTGCGGTGGCCGGGAGCGGCTACTGCACTCCAGTCTGGGTGACAGAGTGAGACTCCAACTCAAAAAAAAGAAAAGATGCCAAAGACACTCACCAACATGCTACCAAACATGCTATCTCTGGGTGGTAAGGTGACTGAAGACATGTTCGATTTCTTCATTGTACTTTTCTATAGGATATGGTTTTTATCTGTAGTATATACAAATAACCCTCTGTATTTGTGGCTTCTAAATCCACAAATTCTGGCAACCACAGATGGAAAATATTTGGGAAGACAAAACAATGAAAGATAACAATACAACAATAAAAAATAAAAACAATACAGTATAAAAAACTGCTTACCTAGCATTAAGTATATGGGAGGATGACATAGATTATATGCAAATATGCCATTCAATAAGGGACTCAAGCATCTATACGGGACTGAGCATCTGAGAATTTTGATATCTGCAGGTGGGAGAAGGTGGCTGTTCCTGGAATCAATTCCCCAAGGATACTGAGGGATGATCATGGGATTTTTACAAAAAAACTTTTTTAAAAGTTTAAGATTTATAAATCATGGCCAGGTACGGTAGCTCACACCTGTTACCCCAGCACTTTGAGAGGAAGAGGTAAAAGGTTTTCCGGAGCCCAGGGATTTGTAATCAGACTGGGAAACTTGGCAAGACTTCGTCCCTATAATAAACAAAAAAATTAGCCAGGTGTGGTGGCACACACCTGTAGTTCTAGCTACTTGGAAGGCTGAGGCAGAAGGAAAGATCACCTGAGCCCAGTAGGTCGAGGTTGTGGTAGCCATGAACACGACACTACACTCTAGCCTGGGCGAGAGTAAGACTTCAACTCAAAAAAAAAAAAAAACCAAAAAGATTTGTAAATATTTAGAATCAATGCATATAAAGGAAAATCAGTATCCAGAGGACAGAAGTTTTGTGGTTGTTTTTTGTTTTTTGAGTCAGAGTCTTACTCTGTCGCCAAGGTTGGAGTGCAGTGGCATGCTCACCGCCACCACAGTCTCAACCTGCTGGGTTCAGGTAATCCTTCCGCCTCAGCCTTCCAAGTAGCTGGAACTACAGGCGCGCACCAGCATGCCCAGCTGACGTTTTGATTTTATAGACATGAGGTCTCACCAAATTGCCCAGACTGGTCTCGAATCCCTGAGCTCAGGCAATTCTCTCACCTCTGCTTCCCAAAGTGCTGGAATTACAGGCTTCAGCCACCATGCCTGGCCCAGAAGACATTTAAAAACAAAACCAGATGAGCTGCTCATCTGCTACAAATTGAGTATTCCTAATCTGAAAATCTAAGATCTACAATACTCCAAAATCTGATACTTTTTGAGCTCCAATGTGATATTCAGAGTAAATGCTCACTGTAGCATTTCAGACTTTGGATTTTCAGATTTAGGATGTGCAACCAGTAAGTTTATGTAAATATTCCAAAATCCAAAATACTTATGGTCCCAAGCATTTCAGATCGTTACCAGTCACAGGGCATGCCACCTAGTTCATTTCCAGTATTAATCTCCCTAAAAGAAGCAAAAATATCCATTTTGGTCAGCTAATAAGCAGTTCAGGAAAATGAAGCTATCCCAGCATTCCAAGGAGGCAAAAGGTATTTATGCAGCTACAACAATCTTGTATACCTTTCCAGACCTTCCAGTCACAGTCATATAACAGTATAACCTGTATGTCAATTCTACAGTAAGTAGAGAGATTTACTGAGAGGTTTTCTTCCTAACAAGAATCCTGCCACATTTAAACACAAATTTAACATAGACTAAGATCTTTATGTGTTTTCTACAATGACATTCTGTCATGAGCTATATCAAGGGAAAATGTATGAAGCGTCATAATTCAGGATTAACGTTAGAGCAAACATTCATCTAGTGAGATAACCATTAATCCAGGTTCATTTGTTCAATTATTTGTGCATCTAATACATAGAAGACACTGTGCAAGTCACAGTGTCAGTGGAGAAGAAAACATATAAAACATGACACTGTTCTACAAGTTCACAGGCTAGCATTTCACAGGCACAGAATGTATCCTGAACCCAATTCTACACTCCCAAGAACTCAGAACATCTATGTAACAAAAAGAAAGAAGTATCTGCAATGTGCCATATACTGCTAACCTATATGAAAAGTTACATAAACAAAACCTGGTAGGTGCTAGGGAAAAGTGAGCAAATGCCTAATGCTGTCCAATTAGGTCATACAACCAAATGCTCGAACTGAATCCTAAAAGACAGGTTTGCTAAGTGAAGACAGAAAGACGGATACATCAAGCAATGTGACGCTTGAAGGCAAGAAAAGCATGGACTCTCTATGGTACTTGCATAGTACTGCAAGTGATTCAGTAGGTCAGCAGCAGAAGCGGGAACAAGACCAAGAGGCACCTTTTTAAGGGATTCTGATTTTTCTCTTTTTCAAATAACGAAGATGAAAGGCAAGATTAGATGATCAGATAGTTGTCTGAAAAATAAGACCAGAAGCAGAAAGTCAGATAATAGACCACAGTATAAGTCCAAGTAAGAATTAAACGTGGACCCAAATTATAACTCAGTGACAGGGGACAGATCTTAACAGTTGAAGGATGTGGTAGGTGAGGAAGAGAGACAGGTCAAGAGCGGCTCACAAATTAGATATGAGTGATATTAATAATGAAGATGGACATGTGAATGTGTGTGTACAGGTGTGTGTGAATGAAAACAGGTTTGAAAGAAAATGTATGGTGTTCATTTTTGACAGGTGGAACTTGAAGTCCTATGTCACAGAGATGAAGATGTTCAGAAGAGGCTCGAAATGTAATATTTAGAGTGAGTGTAGAGGACTAAGAGAGAAAAAAGGTATCTGGAAATCAAATATGAACAAGGAGCAGTTGAAGTCCTGAAGACACAGAAGAGCACCAGAGGACACTGAGAGAAATAAAAGAAGATCAATGACAGAGCATGGGAGAGTTCTTCTGGGCAGGGCAAAGGATAAGAAGTCTCCAAAAAACTAATAAAAAACTGTCTACGCGCTAACAGAAGCTATTATGAATAGCTTCCCTCAGGTAAAGGGGAACAATCAACTGTCAACTACAGCAGAAGTCAAGTAGGATGAATACCATTAATTCTGGAAGTTAGGCAACCTCATCAAAAAGTTTCATGGTAGTGCAGAAAGCGAAAGGGACAATAACAGGAATTAAGGGATGAATGAAAGGCAGAAAAATAGCCACAATAAGTAGGAAGCATTTCCCAAACTGTATTTCACATCTTCCCAAATGTGCTGGCCAAGAACCCTTTCCTCATGTAGCATTCTTTGTTCTGGGGTTCACTAAGTAACAGGAGAGGTTTACACATGACAAGCATATAAGCTAAGAAGAAACCAACAGAGGAAAAGATGGTCTAAAACTAATGAAATCAATGAAGGAATAAATTGCTAGAAGAAACTAAGAGAAATCCCAGAGCATATAATAAAGAAACAAAAATTTGTCCGAAACAGGAGGAAAAATAATAAGGAAGAGTATGAACAAAAATGTTGCTGGTGGACAGAAAGCTGATGCAGAGGCAACTCATGCTTAATGACCTATCTTCTCCCCTCCTCCTGAAGAGCACAAAGTCACTACTCCGAGTGAAAGGGTGAGGGCGGAGGAGGTCTGAGAACATTAAAGTTTCAGAATACCAGCTAGAGAGAAGAGAAGAGGGGGTATAGGGTGGGATGGGGGCAGGAAGTGGTATGTTTACAGAAGGGCCACTGCAGCTGCACGGTGCTTGTAACTCTTCAAAGTCCCAAGGAGCCCTGAGTAGGCAGCCTCTATAAACTCCAACCCATTCCACCAAAAGCCCAACATTAGCCCTTTTCCTGGAGCCTAGAGACTATAAATTACCTGAAATAACACCAAAATCCATTGAGTAACTAAAGACTGAAGTGTATCTAGTGAGTTTCCAAAAACTCTAAGATCTTAAAAGCATGGGTAATAAGCAACTAGAACTCACAGGGAAACTTGTGGGCCATGAGGGTTTCATGTGAGCATTCTTATAATTAAACACTTCTAATAAGAAATGCCATTTCATCAGGATGGGGGGAAACAGCATCAAAAGAGATGCTGACCAGGGGATGACGAAGTCAAACGGATCCCCTAACCCACCCAATGGTCCGGCAGCTCTCACCCATGTATGTCACCTCGTAGGGAGAGCTAAATAACACTTCTAACATATGATTCACAGCTCCACTGTTTTCAAAGGTAGGTGTCAAAATGAACAGGATTTTGTTGAATGCGTCACTACTTTTAGGTAAATCTTACCTGCAATACTATGAGACATTTACAAAATTAGGCATTTCCCACATCCTGTCATTCAAGTTGATGCCTAATCCTCACATGAAGAAACACACACATTCCTTCAAAATAAAATGCATTCACTTTTGAAAATGTTCAGTTAAGTCAGCATGGAAACATGAGCCTCTAAAAGAATCAAGTGCCACTGCCCCATTCTACACATATCATGATGCAGGCATTTACAAATATATCTACTTATAGGCTGTGCCCTAAGTAAATATAAACAAAGATCGACTTTAGGAGATGAGGTAATAAGATTCAATTGGAAGAATGAACACTTAAAAAATATCATTATGCACTTTGAAATTTGACTCCTCACAACAATTATGTAGGGCAAATGATAAAATATTTCAACCCCAAGCAATGGCATTTGTACTATGTAATCACAGAACAAGTTTTAAGAAACCTTAAATTCACATACAGATTGGTCAGGCAGAGTGATGGGTCACCATCTTAGGCAGAGACTGAAAGAGCAAAGTGAATTTGCACTTAGGTGAAACAAAGTGTTGCTGATGTGATGATCAGGTGATCTTCTGTCTACTACCTGCTTGGTATTTGGGCTGAGGTCATGAAAAAAAAAATAAAACAGAAGCTCTGTCATTAAACAACACAATTAGGAAAAAATTAAGACTCTTACCAGGCTTAAGAGACAGAAAAATATCAAGAATGCTTAATGTTAAACTTCAAGTTTAAAAAAAAAAAAAAGGAAGATCCCTAACATTTCAAAAGAAATCATTTTCCTATGTTCAGTTGTGATACTAAATCTAAGCAGTGGTAACATATGGTGGCTATAAATCCCAAAAGATCTATGATTAATGCTTAAAAGTACAGAAAAGTTCTAGAATTACCACAAAATTATACACATTACCCAATAACAGAAAACTAGTGGCATTTAGAAACAAGCAAAACAGTTTCAGGATATAGAGATAATAAAAACTCTCCTAGTGTCAAATATATATACAATCTAGTGAAAAAAGACAAATAGGTAAATTTAACACAAAACAGAATGGAAGTAACAGTTAAACACAAGTATTATGAAAATAGGTCTATTATCCTCCAATGTTTAAACAAGTATTCCCAGAGAAGGCAGCATCTGCATCATCTCTTGAAGGAAAAAGGAGAAACGATGTTTTGCAGGTCCTGTAACAATGGTACAGAGAACTGCAACACATTTCCTATTACATGCAATACCAAAGACCCCACTAATTAGAAGGCAGGATGTGTGGACGGATGTGAAAAGATTGCCCAGAAAGGGAGACTAGGATAGATCTTAAGGAGATCTGGCAGAAATTACTCAGAAGATGTCTATGTGTAAGGAATAAACTATGTCAGTAAAAGGGTAAGGCACTGCAGACCTTTTAAAGAACAAGGATTAGAGGCAGATGATACAGTAGGAAAATCTCAGGATTTAGGTTAAATAGATCTTGGCTAGAATCACAGCCCTGCTACTTACTAGCGTTAGGCTTTTCCAAAGTGCAAATTCCATATTTATTAAATGGAGATAGTATATGACTACTGTTATAAAGACAATGTGATAGCAATGTATACTATCCAATATATTGTCTTTCAAGTAATGGGTAGTCCAACCTCAGTAGTTTCCTTCTCATAATAAGTGACAGAATAAGGAGATGACAGGGAAGGTATATTTAGTCTCAATGACTGGGAGGAAGACAATGCCATTAACTGAAAAACCATTACATGAGAATATAAAAGAAACAGATCTGTAGAACAGAAAAATGCATAGGATTTGCCAGATTTGCTATGACAGTAGGAGACACACCTATATGCAAAGATGTCAGAAGGCATGGAAAATCTGGGTCTTGAACTCAACAGACTGTTCTGATAGAAATGAAGCTTCAGGAACCAACAGCGTATAAGAAAAAGCAAAGAACACATGAGCCAAGGGATGAAATGAAGAGGTAAGAGTTTTACAAATAAAACACATAGACTAGCAATAGTAAATACTGGATAAAACTGCTAGATTTGGCAATTAAGGAGGTTTCAGGAACATTTGAAATCAGTTTTGGTAAAATCTTGGTGACACCCATTTGCAGACATTTAAGGAATAAATGGGTGGTAAAGAGAGAAAAGAGTGGAAACTACTCCAAGGATTTCAATGGGGCTTCACAAACACAGTTATGGAGACCAGATCGGTGTTATCAAATACTTTAAACAGCTGCATGAAAAAAAACACTGTCCCTCTGCAAAGCTATGAAAGATGACTAAAGATACCAAGTTTCCTCGCTTGTCTAATTAGCATTTTCATACATACATATTTTTAAGTGAATCACTGTTTTATAAATATCATGTTTGGTAGATGGGCTCTTTCATATCGCAAAAATCTTGGTTAAAAAAAAAAAAAAATAGCCCACGGGTTCGGGACATGCCTGGGCAACTTGGCGAGACCTCATCTCTACAATAAATAAAAAAATAAGCCAGGTGTGATAGCGCGTGCCTGTAGTTCCAGCTACTTGGAAGGCTGAGGCAGAAGGATTGCCAGAGCCCAGCAGGTTGAGGCTGTGGTAGCCGGGAACAGCCACTGCACTCCAGTCTGGGCGACAGAGTGAGACTCCAACTCAAAAATAAACAAACAAACAAACAAATAGATTTTAAAAATCAAAAGATTACTAAGTAAAAAAAGGTTGGGAATCATGCCTCTTGGAAGAAATCCAGGGCTGGAAAAAATAAATGCAACACAAATGATTGTATTCCATCACTAAGTTCAAAAACTCAGACAAGGATTTAGTTGCTGGTTGATTTTCTTTTGTTTTCTGATGTGGAAAAAGGCCAACACGTTAGGTCAAGACTAAGCAATGAATGAAAAGAAATGTTTAAAGTTCCAGAAATAAATAGAGTTCGATGTCACTGAGGAAAGAGAGGAATCAACAAGGAAAAATGATTGACCATACAGATGATGCAGTTATGGAGAGGTTGTAGGCATGTCTAGAAAACTAGATATGCATTCTCGTCCTCAAGAGTTGCCCTACTGAAGTTCAGTTAACCACTTAATTAAAACAAGAACAGCCCTAGTACATCTAGAACTCCACACACAGATGTATGTAAAGAGATTCTGAATCTGACAAACTTGGGTTCAAATTCCTGCTCCTCTACTGACTGCTTAACTTAAAGTTACTGAGCTTCTCTGACTAAGGTTCTTCATGTAACAATAACATCTATCCCATAAGTTATCAGAACTGCCAAAAGACAAATCTTGTAAAGAGCTTAGCACAGTGTCTGGCACAAGACAATCATTTAAGAAACACAGCTATAATTAGGATTAAGAGGACCCAAGCTTTAAAGGCAAGAAAACAAGTCGAACAGGAAAGAGTAATATATCCAGCTACACGATCCTTTAAACTTTTATATGTAAAAAATATAAAACAACATTGAAAGCTAAACCTCAAACAAAGAAAAAAAAGGGGGAGGGTATGGAATCGATTTATATAAATTATTTTTCTCTTACAACAAAAAATCCCAATACGAAAAAGATGCACTGACATCCTCTTTGCCTGTAAAAACTACCCCGAGTTTAGGAAACCCCTAGATGGGCATCTTCCATTTTCCATGTACTGTGGTACATGAGGCATCGTAGAGCTCATAAACTCCAAATCTGGGGTACAGCATTCCTTATGTCCTTAAAGAAAAGAACTACTTGAAGCCTAAAATAACAGTATCTAAAATATTTGGCTCAGATGACACCAATCTCTCACAGACTAATGCAAATCTATTACTAGCTGTTTAAATTAAAAATGAAGCCTATCTCCAGTGTATACTCTTAACACCAACCTAATGATTTTTCCAGCTACAAGAAAGAGGGGCCCAGAACTGCCCTGGGATAAGGGGAGCAGCTGGTGACAGGCCACGGGGCTGCGCCTCTTCCTTGACCCGTGTTTCACCCCCACAACCTGCAAGGAATTCCAGTTCTACGTGCAGTTGTCTGACATAGTTGAGGTCCAATTTCTTTTTAGACTTTTTGTAAAACTGAAAAATAATTGTAACAACCCATATCAAATCTCTCGCCTACTGATCTGATCTCAAAGTCAAGAAAATTTGGTCAAAACGACTATATATCACTATTCATAATTGACGTAACTCAAACTTTCCAATGAAAATTTAAAGCACATGATTATATGGAACAACCCCTTCCCACCCCCACCCCCCACTCAGTTTTTCCTTATCTTTAGAAAACACTACCAACATTTCAGTTGGGGCAAATACTGCACTTAGCAATACTTAGTTTTGGAAAAATTTCTTTATTACTATGCCTAAAGCAACAAAGATATTCCTATTGTGTTAATATTAAACAGAACAAAATATTGTGGAACCTGTTCATAAGGTTGGCGACAGAAATAAAACCAAATTGTTAACTTTGTTCTATCTTTTCTGTGTACAGCACATACATGTGGGATTACAGACTTTAGCTTGGAATATATTTTAAATACTAATTAACTCAAAGTCTGGAAGAAAGATATTCTACCTCTGGCTAAACCGAAATTTTGACTAGTAAAAGTATCTGCATTACAGAACAATTACAGATTTTTCCAAAGTATGAATCATAATCCAAATTAAAGTATAATATAAAGCATTCTGTAGGTACTTCAAAATCTTATACAGAAGCTAGCCATTGAGTTTTAAAAATTTATTTGCATGGTTCAGCATAGTTAAGTAAAAGTAGAGACAAAGACTAAAATTATCTGTAATAATCCTATGACAACATACTATGCCCAATGGTTTTTTTTTTTGGTTGGTTTTTTTTTTTTGAGTTGGAGTCTCACTCTATTGCCAAGACTGGAGTGCAGCAGCCGCTCCCAGCCACCGCAGCCTCGACCTGCTGGGCTCTGACGATCCTCCCGCCTCAGCCTTCCACGTAGCTGGAACTACAGGCGCGCGCTACCACGCCTGGCTAATTTTTTATTTATTGTAGAGACGAGGTCTCGCCAAGCTGCCCAGGCAGATCTTGAACCCTCGGCTCAGGCAATCCACTCACCTCAGCCTCCCAAGGCGCAGGATTACAGGCTGAGCCACCGAGCCCAGCTCTATACCCAATGGTTTTAGAGAAAATCCTTGACACGGTTTAAGTAAAATTTTTATTTCCTTGTAAAAATGTAAAACAAAGACAACATATGGAGCTTCCTATTCAAGTTCCAAGTAATTGGAACTTTCTGTATTAAATCTTATGACTCTTGAATGGGATGCCCTGAATAACTCTGTATTAAGAATAACTGAACTCAAATGTTAACAACGTTGAGAAGAGGGGGGAAAAAACCTTAATAAAAGAAAAAATACTACAAGCAGGAAAAACTCCAAAAGCCAGGCCAAAATCATTTAGTTGGTTAGTGAGCCACTAACCTCACTTTGATTATAAAACGTTTCACATCACCTAAGCATATTAGCTGAACCATCCAAACCCTTCACACATACCGCCCCGTACAGACACAGAGTAGCCACAACATTCACTTGCAAGAAATATCTAATAAAAAGTGTCTTTACCTGTAAATTGTTTTCTGCGACTCTGTTCCACCAAACCATATTGATGGGCACTCCTGATTTACACCTGTCAGCAAGGCAGCCAATAGGGTTCTTTGCTTTTCGCGCCTTTGATCCCATCGGAACTAGCCTCTCCTCCAGCATCCCCAGGCGAAACTTCCTTGGCTAGGAAAAAGAAGGAAAGAAACCAGGCCACTCCTAACATCCCCCACACTCATCTAAGCTAGCATCACCAACACAAAAAAGATACTGGGAATGGTGGAATAGGAAGCAAGGTACATTTCTAAGACACCCCTAGTCCTTATCATCACCCGCCATCTCCCACCCCACACCAAACCCGCACCTCAGAATAACCCACAGTCCTAATAGGCTGAACAACATTACATACAGGAACAAATGTCTAAATACATTGTAACCTGATTTTATAAGACTTTAGTGAAAAGAAATTAACTTATCAGCAAAGTAAATGCTTGGCAAAAATTTTTTGGCTGTCACTTACCTATTCTCACTGCAATATGAAGAAATGGTGTCAAGAGCACACAACACAGATTTTTAAAAAGTTGTCCAAACTACATCTTTGCCAGCTCTTCATCTTGCTACATTATTTCCTACTGAGAACTACCCCACTCTAAAAAGTAGCTGATTCCCAAGAACAGATTTAAAAAAAAATTTAATTCTATGCATATTAGAGCAGAATGCAAGTCACTCCATCTTATTTGGGCATTCAACTTAAAGCACTCACCAAAAACAAGTAATTTCAGGCTAAAAATCAAAATGATAACACAAATTTCATTGGTCAACCTCAGTAATATGAACAGATTGACACTGAATAAAACTGTCCAAAAAAATCATAAATGTGTTGGCTAACATCATAAAAAAGTTAGTAAACCATCTTAATAGTGGTTAGCAGGACTTTTATACATGAAAATTAAAGACAGTTTCCACCATCTTACTTCTTTTAATTATAGCAAATTTACACTACACTGCATCTTAAAGGAAATATGTGTGTGTATCCATGAGGAGGAAGGTATTTAATTTAAATCCTGAAATAAGAAAATCTATGTTTACTCACTGGTCTGTCATGATATAATAACTGTTGAAACAAATAGTTAAAAGTAAGTTTCTTCAAAAACAGATGCCATAGCCAAACAACTACATTACAAAATTTTTTTCTAGAATAAAGAAAACCAACTTGACGAAAACATCTGATCTCAAAATTTCAGAAGTCTTGCAAATAATGCCTATAGAAATTGTTCTATGCAAATCAGATTCTCAGCTCCACAAGTGGGCATCTGCTATATTATCTGATTTAAAGAGGACAAAAATAATTAAACTTGCTTTTAAAAAGGTAATCAGATTACCTCCCTATCCAATAATTACAGCAGTGGAGAGTTTTATACAACTAAATTATCTCTACTGTCATGCAATCTTGGACCAATCTAGTTACTCTCTGTGTCTGTATCAGAAGAAACTTGTGAATGTGAGTAAATATGTACTCTTAATGGTTCATGCCATGGAACCACATGAAAGAATTTTAAAGCAAGTTATTTCTAGTAACATAACTCCTTGAAAATAGTTTAAGATTAAACTAATACGTTTTTGTATTCAAGTAGCCAACCATAAGGCTTTGACATATAGTAAGAATAATATAACCTTAGTTAAGTATTAACTAATTTAAAATTTGTATTTCAAACAACTTCTGGGATAAAGATTATCCTTACTCTACCAGGTAAGTTCAACACATCAAAGAAGTACAGTTGGGGCAAACACTACGTCAACGAAATCACAATTTGTCAAATAGCACTTATATAAGAACACCAAGTTTGAATGCAAGAAAATTACTGCTTTCAATGGTCTTCTGTAATTCAGATGCTTCAGACTCACTTTTGATCCAGTTATTTTAGTCAATACAATCTACTTTGTAAATAGTAGTACATTAAACATGGAAAAAAAGGTTTTAAATACATCCAGTGTAGGACCCTTCTGCAACAGCTCTCAGTGTGTCATGTCATTATGTTTGTTTCTCATCACTCCTCTCCTTCTCCCTTGTGCCTGAAAGCCTATAATGAGCCTAAATTCTAGGTAGAAGAGATCTCCAAACATGTGTCACACAAACGTAAGTTCTTTTTTAATAAAGAGATAAAATTTTAATCCAAAAGTAAAACCTTCTGTGTGATACTGAATGAGAGTATCTATGGTGTCGATGCTATTTACAATATCATTATAAGCAGAACACAAAATGACACCTGAAAAGAGAAGGCAGCAACAGAAGACACAACAGTGTGTGAGACACAAAGACCACAGAAACAAATTCACTGCACAGATTTAAACCATGGCACGTCCTCGTCTGTAAGCAATTTCCAAATCATTTGAATTATTACCTAATGAGCCTGCATTTCTTTTACAATTTCCTCTGACTTCAAATGGTCTTCCCTCAGTTAATTAAATGTTCTGATATTTTAGCATATTTGTAATTATGAGAATATATGATTATACCATTAATGATTAGTGGTCAATCTAAACTCACTGGGGAAAAACAGATCCCAAAATGATTAAAACCATTTGAATTTTTAAAATCAAGTACTCTTTTTTTTTGAGCCGGAGTCTCACTCTATCACCCAGGCTACAGTGCAGTGGTACATTCACAGCCACCACAGCCTCGGCATCCTGGACTCTGGGCGATACTTCCACCTCAGCCTTCCAAGTAGCTGGAACTATAGGCATGTACCACTACGTCCAGCTAAATTTTTTATTCCTTGTAGAGACAATGTCTCACCAGGTTGCACAGGCTTGTCTCGAACGTCTGGGCTCAGGCAATCCTCTCGCCTCTGCCTCCAAAAGTGCTAGGATAACAGGCGTGAGCCACTGCACCCAGCTCAAATAATTTAATTTTCATATAATCATTAACACAAGGACCTACATAGAGTACTAACTGGGAGTGTTACTACATGTAGATTTTAAAGTCTCCTATGGCTAATTAATTTATAATAGTAAATCCAAACCTACAATTCACTATAAGTTAGACTCTAGGGAATTTTCTCCATGGGGAGAAGACCTGAAAGTCAAAAACAAAACTGGCCAGCCTCAAAGATTATGCTGTATTTTGGCCCTCCATTCATTAGCATTAGTTGTGGGCTTTTCATGAAAATATATTAGGTTCCTTATGTTTCCATTGTTTAAGTTTAAATAGAGATGGGGGAAAGGCAGGATTTTGGTTAAATTTGGCTTGAAACAAAGGCTGGCGTGTGTGCATGCAAGCTCTAAACTCATCTTTACTAACTCACTCCCCACTCCTGCTACCTAGGAAAACAGGCATGAACTATCATTAATGCCAGACTTTCACTAGCAGCGTTATCAGAGTCAAGTGTAAAGAAGCCAACTGGCTTAGCTCGGTGATCTGCTAGCTCATGGGTCGCAAATGGTAAAGGCACCAGGGTTTTACTAAACTACCATTACTATGTAAGATCAAATTCAGAATCCTCAAAGCTACAAAACCAGATGGCGAGTACCACCAAGGGTATTCCATTCTCTGTATGAAAGGCACACACACTCAAGTTCACAGGTTTAAATACGGTCAAGTGCAGAGACCGTGTCACACATACACCTAAAGAAATGGGTTCCAAAACAAAGCCTCTCATGAGAGTTTTTTTCCCTCAAATCAATAGAACAAAATTCCCCTACAATGAAGATTTTGGAGGAATCTTTCTTGATTCAACAAAAACAAATAGTCACTGCACAGAAGTGCCAATTAAAATAAAGTGCAGAAGAAAGTACACTGTTGAACCTCTCACTTTTTATAACAAAATGTAAGCTGTTCTTGCCAAAGTACATCTTTATCTCAACACAATACTGTAAAGTCAATCTGCAGTACTCTTCACTTAGGAAGAAAAGAAAGTTAACTTTCAAAGTTGAATCTTCTTCTGTAGGAACTACCTTTTTTTTTTTTTGGAGTTGGAGTCTCACTCTGTCACCCAGGCTGGAGTGCAGTGACATGCTCACAGCCACCACAGCCTCGACCTGCTGGGCTCAGGCGATCCTTCTGCCTCAGTCTTCCAAGTAGCTGGAACTACACGTGTGTGCTACCACGCTTGGCTAATTTTTTGACTTATTGTAGAGACGAGGTCTCTCCATGTTGCCCAGGCTAGTCTCAAACCCCTGAGCATAGGTAATCCTCTGGTCTCGGTCTCCCAAAGTGCTGGGATTACAATCTTGAGCCACCATGCCCAGTGGGAACTACCATGTTTTTAAACAAGTTCCAATCTAATGTTACTTGCATATTTTAAGGAAAGAATAGACTGACACAAGAGATAAACAATAGAAAGAACATGTAAGTCTGCCAATTAAAAAGCAGAGAAGAGAGAGAACACATAGCCATTTGCTAATTAAGTTGATTAATAGAGATCATTAGCAATAAAAATGACAGTGTATTTAATTATATAAAAACAATGACAGCCCTTTATATTTAAATTACTAACTCATCATATATTGTAACAAAAATGAGCTTAATATTTTATTTTTAAAAGTACTTAATGTAAGATCAGAGTAAGCATGACATTCCAAAACTGACAGCATAAATTACTCATGAAATTCAAGACCAAAAACAAAATGAGGGCAGAGACCTCAGCATCTGACAGAAGAGATTTAAATCTCTAATATACAAAGAGCTTTTTAAGAGAGAGAGACAGACAAACAGACAAATAGATACAGGGTCTCACTCTGTCCCCAGGCTGAAGTGCAATGGCATGATCATAGCTCACCACATCACATCCTAGAACTCCTGGGCTCACAAAATCCTCCGGTCTCAGCTTCCCAAGCAGCTGGAATTACAGGGACATACCACAATGCCCAGCTTTTTTTTTTTTTTTTTTACAAAGCATCCTTACAATGAATTAAACAAAGAACAGTCCAATTGCAAAATAAGCGAAGAACATGAAAGAAATATCAATGGCCAATAAACATAAAAGGAGAGTTCAACAGCACCAATAATCAAATTTAAATGAGGTTTTGCTGTCTATGAAATTACAAGAAATTACAAGGATATGAAAGATTTTTGTATTCCATTGTTTTCAAAACTGTAGAAAAACCAATCTCTATACTCATAAATTTGTGCTGCATTTCTGAATGATTGTCTGTCAATTAACAAAAATTAATTGTATATTCTTGCCCTAGAAATTAGGTTGACAGAAATTTACACTGAGATAAGTGCTTAAGTGAAAAAAGCAGCAGGCATAAGGTTAATCAATGATTTCTCTTCCCCTCTCCAGATCACCAGCAGCCTCTCTCCATTTCTCACCTTACAGAAAGCTCAATTTACTTTTCTCATACTGCCTGTACAATCTTTATTATTCTATACAAGTTGCTTGATCTCTCAAACTTCCATTTCCCAAAATGAAAAAAAATCATCTCTCTCAAAGATTTGTTGGGATAACTAAGTGATATAATAAAACATAAAACATTTACTTTATAAAAGGTCTATCTAAGTTTGCCACATTACCTGGAATATTTATATGGATTTATAGTTATATGGATAAAAATCATCATCCATACAAAGTAAGTTTCTACCTGCCTGCCACTACATCACAGAAAACCCCCAGATGACTTTCACCAAAATTGGAGGACATGTTTGAGAAGCTAACAGGAGGACATATCTGTGGGAAGGAATGAAAAAATTAATGCTGTGTCAGGGCAGAGGTCTGAACACTTCAAAGAAAAGGTGAACAGCCTCAGAGTAGCTAAAGAACCATCTTCCCCATAGACAGTCTAATCCAAAGTGAGTAACAAGACATAATTACTTATTAAATAACAGCTAACAATTTCCAAGCAAGGCTAGAAAGGTTTGGCCAATGCCATGTATTTACTTACTACCAACGACATCTACCACGTATTGGGCACTTCCATGCCAGGCAACATATTCCATTCAGTCCTGTATGTCAGTACAATCCTACTCAGTAGGCACTAAGTATTCTCATTTTACAATGAAGAAACAAAAAGGTTTATTTACTAAGTTAAGGACACCAGGCAATCTGTGAAGAAACACAAACTCAATCTGACTGCCTGCATCCAACTCCAAACCCGAAAACCTCAACTGTACTCAATACTATCATAGTATTAATGTTTCTACTATTTCCTGTTTGAGAGAAATCAAAACTCTCCAAGAAGCTCTGAGTCAGTGATGAACAGGAGCGCTGCATAGTACTCCTCCCCTCCACACCTCGACCAGCTTCCATAGGGCCTATGTCTACTGGTAGCCTAAACCCTCACGCATGCCTGGCTCAGGCCGAGATAGCACACGTTCCTGCAGGTGGCAAGGGGAGGTGAATGCAAGTTTAGTGGCTCCAGTGAAAAGACAATAGCTCTGAGGCCATTAATTCCGAACTCTAAATTTTCCATAAAAACACTACTGAATACTCATGGGTAAAAGACAATAATGTGGCTAAGTGGAAATCTAAATACCAAGTTGACATTATTTCTTTCAGAACATATATTAAGAACTTAAAAACAGTTGTTTCACAGATACAGGTTTAGATTGCAATTACCTTTAAAATTGCAGTTATTTTTCAATATCTTCTCCATTTTCTCCTTATCTTTTCCCGAGATCAACACTTGATTCAATATGACAAAAGGGCCTACTCATCAGCAGGATTTGGATGTACTTTCTAAATCATCCAGGCTCTATTTCTATTAATTTCTCCATAAAAGAACTCTATAGTAAATACTCTCCAGTTTCTTTGTTATTCCATTTTTTAAAAACTAACTCTGTTATTCCATATTTTGTTTCTTGGAGTAGAAACAATGTAAAAGTCATCTTTCAAAGATTTTAGAATAGAAATGCTCTAAGACAGAATATATTTATCCCCTGTAAATTCTGCAGTAGTAGAAAGATAATGCAAAAGTGGACCCAAACTGGGTTCTAATGACGAAGCAAGCAGGGAAAAGCACCGCTGGTGAACTGTTCTCTCACACAGCATAATCCAGCACTGGACCTCCGCCATCCACATCGCCTCACAAGTAAGCCATCAGCAGGCAACCCAGCCTTCTGTCCCACTTCCCTCATCCTAACAAAGAGCTTTAAAAGCAAGACCAGAAGACGTAAACTTCAGACATCTTTGTCTCCAGAGCCCAAAGAATATAACTTGTTACTAAAGCCTAAAAAAAGTACAAAAGTGAAAATCTGTTCTCCCACTATTAGAAATCCTATGTGAACATCGAGGTAAAGCTGTATATTGACTGAAACAACATCCCAAAGTAAGCCACGGTTGCCAGAGCCTTTTGTTTTAAGGAATGAAGAGGAGGGGGAAGGCTGATAGGAAGATGACTAGGGGAATAAAAAAGAAGACAAAGACAGGTAACAGCCCAGAGAGATACAAGAGGGAAGGCCAAGAGTGCCAAACCAAACACTGAGGACTCTCACTGCCTTGGGTCTGCCTCGGTCACGTGCGGTGGTACCACATAAACCCGCACTGTGGCAGGAATCACTGGCAAGCACCCCAGCACTGAGCCACTCCACGTATGACTACCTGTGTTTCAACATTTAACTTTGTGAAAGAGATGCTCCTCACAGAAAACCTCACTGCTGGTCTCGATCACAAGCATGATCCCATGACTCTAAGTCTTTTTCTTTTCAGACTTGCCTTTTCGCACCAGTGATCAGTTTGAACTGCATCAATCTTGTTATTAAGGTTGACTCGTGTATTAGTCTCTAGCATGCTAACTCCCACTTTGAACAAAACCCACTAATGGTTAATTTTTCTATCTATAAAATTATGCATTTCCAATGTAGAAAATAAAAGAAAAAAAATCAGTGCTTCTCAAACATCAATATGAATGATTACTTTTTTAAAAAAGCTCCTATATATCACGGTCCCATAATTTTGTAAGATACAAACGAATTGCTAGAAAACTTGTATATTTGGATGTCACAGCACTAGCGGACTGCTATGGAGGTCTCTAGACATTTACTGACATTTAACTATCTCCTCAAAAACAGATAGCAAACAATTCATGGCTCAGCACTGGTCTCTTGATCCAGTGAGCAGCAGGGACCTAAGGCATGGATTTTCAGTACACAACCCTTTAGTTTCTGCACAACTTACAACAATAATACAGCCCAGATGAAAGGCTGAGATCCCTCTGTACAGTCTACGTTTTTTACATCCTATGTTTTACTTGCTTCATTTTTTTTTTTTTTAAAGACAGGGGGTCTTATTTTCTTGGTCTCCAACTCCTGGACTCCAACTCAGGGGCTCAAGCAATCCTACCACCTCGGGCTCCCAAAGTGCTGGGATTACATGGGTAGGCCACTGCGCTGGGCCACATCCCACTCCAATGAGTTCCTAAAGACACCCAAGCCCTTGGTCATTTTTTCTTACCTTACCTGTGTCTCAGAAAGAACAGAATTAAAGAGTTGACTAAAGCCCCTACCTCTATTCCTTATCAAGCACACTTTCTACCTTGGTATCTTTGCTTCTCCATATTCCTCACCCTCAAAAAAACCCACCTCAAAACACCTTTTCTCTATAAATTCTTCTACAGAACTCTGTTACCTAGCAGCAGTCATCAAGGAGCCAATACACCGCTGTATATTCTCTAGTATGTTCATGTACTGCCTCTCCAATTCAACCTGAAGGAAGCAGGAAAAACACCAGTCCTTTTTTCTCAGTTTTTCACATGCATGTAGTAAAACTGCCCATAGTAACGACGCTTGACTGATCTGACCCCCAGGAGTCATACAATCCCACAGGCCCAAATCAGCCCAGCTAGCTGAGGAACTGACTCAAATGAGATTTTTTTAAGAGGATGACTCCACTAGCTGTGAAATCGTGGTAAGTATGGTCTATCTGGTTCTTCTACATCATTATGAAATGAAACATCACCAAGTGATTGTGCTAGTCTGCTTAAATAAATCTGGAATCCTAACTGAATACTTGCATAATATACCTATAATTTTGAGTTATTTCCCTACAATTACATCATTAGACAGATATTATTAACATGAATTACTACAACAAAAGTAACACAGGCAAAGTCTGCATATGCCTTCAATTCACAATGTATAAATGCAATGCCCTTAGGCCAAGAGTCCCCCCTCCCCACACTTTCACTGGGCAAAGAAGTATTTTTAATAGAGATTTTAAACCTTTTCAGCTCAACCATTGACAATTAAAAAATATATGCAACCTATACCCATGAAGATTTCTAACTATATATAGCCCACTACTGGAAAAACTCTCCATGGCCCTAGATTACATATTATCTTAAATCTAAGTGGCAAAAAAATATGGTTCTTCACAGCTATATGAAGACATGAACCATGAATTTCTAGATAGAGACTCACATGTGGATGCTTTCAGTTTAGACAGACATTGAGTTTTAGAAAAGAATGACACCACAGCAACTACCCAGGGTCATGCTCACAATTTCACGGATGGGAAGAAAGTTGGTCAGAGGTCACACAGATCTGGGACCTCAAAAATTACAGGGCTCATTTCATTATATTTGCCTGCTTCTGTAAGGATATACCTAATCTCTCTCCAAATATTGAAGTCACATTTAGAGTAACATTTCCTTTCACTATTTTAAAATAAATTTTAACAAGAATCTTCCCTTTTCCAATCCCAGTGATGTTTATTATTTTCTCAAAAATAAATGTCAGTACCTCTAAATCACATACTTCAACTTTAAGACACATTCCAACCACCATTCTAATTTTACTTTCTACTCATATATTAGAGATGCCACTTATTCCAGTTAATTGATTACTTTTAAAATGAGAAAGCACCAGTGGCAAGTGCCTTAGACATGCAAGAACTTTCTATGCTCCCCTGAAGAGCTACAGATAACTGCTCCACACTAGCTGCTTTCAGCACCTCTGTCATTTCCACACTGCCAGGATTTGCCCAGCGTCATCTCACTGCGTCAGGGGTCTGCTTGTGCCCACTCGACGCCACCACTAACAAGGATTTGGAAACCGCATATTCCAACGTATGAGAAAAGTATATAAAGCAAGAGTAAATCTATTCTTCTTGGTGACAGCCTGTAAAAAAACAGACAGACCTATTCTTGGAGAGACCTATGTATTTTATCAATTCCACTTGCTTAGAAGCCTTTTGTAATCACCTTCTTTTCTCATTCTTGATTCACAATGGCAGTAACACTAGGTGCATGAGGGGCTAATGTAATTTATACCAGTCTCCAAGCATTTCTTGTGCCTTAAGCACATCCAGTCTTCCTGAATTTTTAAAACCACTTTACTGAGGTACGACTAACATGTAAAAGTTGTACATATTTAGTGTATACAACTCACTGAGTTTGGGGATAAGTGTAAACTCTGACACCATCTTAAGAGTCTTCCTGAATTACATTTTACACTATCCCCTGGTCAGACCCTTATTACTAAAAGCATCTTAAGTTCCTGTCAGTCTTGTGAAATTAATATTCTTGCATTTTGATCGTTCTTCTCTTACTTAGGAAACTGAGTTTCATAACTTTACAGTAATTCCCACCAAGGTGTGCAACCTCCCGAATATCTTCAGCTGCTACTGATCCCAACCAAAAGGACCATTTTCTCCAGGTGATTACCAGCATGAACAAGATTCTCATGAAGACTCAAAGGTATCAAACTATTCAGCTCGTCATAAAATCAGTTCTTATAAAATTCTTCAAAAAACCAGTAATAAAATCCAATAAGATTACATTTCTAATATGAAGAGATTTTAAACTATTTTTTAAATAGCTGGGTTGCTAATGAAACATTGAAATTTTTAAGTTTGCCTTGCAATGAGAAGCTTAAATTAGGGGAGAACTCTTAGGAATTTAGATGAAACCATCAAAAATAAAGTTAAAACATAATCAATATGCTTACAAATGGGTCACAATAGCAGCAACTACAACATTAAATTAGATGTTACCTTAAAAACAGAATATGTCAAAATAAAGAACAAAAGTAAGCAATAAGATTTCATCCCTTTACATTAAAACTCTGTATTCCATGTACAGAGACCAAAGAAAATTCCACATATAAGAGATAAGGAAAACGGAGAAACAAAAAGCAAGAAAAATGTTACAGCCCATAAAAAGTTCTCCCTCCACTTAAGAAAATACTGATAGTACACAGGTCCCAATCCCAACACCATATCTAGATTCCATCTAGTGTCACTCACGTTTCAGTTCCACCTACCTTTCTTCTCTGAGAGATGTTGAGGGCACCAAAATCATTAAACAAGGATGAAGCAGGTGAAGTGAGAGGATCTGGAAGGTAAGTTACATAAGTTTCCACACAGACAACTCAGGTAACCCACAAATCGAATAAATGTTAACTTCACAGTGCCTCTAACAGTAATAAAAATAATATGCCACAATAATTAAACTCAGTGTGCCTCACACAGTGGATGCTCACATATTTTCTGAGCGAATAAAACACAAATTGGTGAATGCTTCATTCTGTCAGTACTCAGTATGCATTTAGACAGAAGCTATATGGATTAGGAAACATCTGTCTGATTAGAACTAAAAGAAAAATCAAACAGAGACAAAAAGAAAAGAGTCTTAGCCATGCTATTGGGAGTGTGTCTAAGAGGAAAGTAACTCTACCTGTAGTAAATAAATGTTTGTGTTCTTGAGACCAAATCTTGAGACGAATTTAAAAAGAAGGGGAGAGAGGTCAGACATACTCAGAGATCCAGCCTTGGATATGAACACATCAGCAAGGCCTTCAAATCATCCACTCTACAAACCATTCACAGGTTTAAGTCTATCACCAGATATCTGATATTCTTACCAAAAATGGGTTTAATACATTTGTAAAGATAGTAATACTAAATGTTTCAAAACACAAACATTACAGGTTCAAATTCCTTAACTCTGCAGACAGACGTTACACACAAAATAATACATTCTAATTATGTCTCACTTTACCAAACCCGAGAGCTTCTGAAAAGATGCATAGATATACTGAAGTATTTATCTTCACTGCTGAGTTTTAGCTAATATTATGCTTAGTAATCCCATTAAATTATCTGTGAAATCCTCGAAAATGTACCCAGTGCCCTCCTTTGGGGAAGCTGGACTCTCTTCATGATACCATGAACTTCGCCTGCTGCTTCATTCTCTGCCTTCTTCCACCTGGACTTTCAGGCTTACTCTCATTAGAATTAACATCAACGTAATGCCAAATAACAAATAATGCTAACAGAACAAGACAAAATATTTTATATACTTTATATTTTAAGGCACTTTAAGTATAAGTAGTATTATTCACCCTTTGTGCTACCTTTGATAGCATTTAAAAGTTGGCATTTAAACTCTATGGGAATGCTAAAAATGTTATTCAATACTAAAATGCAATGTTTTTGTCTACAGCAAAGGGTTGAAATTTCCAAACAATGATGGAAATTTGACACATACACAAAAGTCATCTATCACAGGAAATAATCAAAGTGCAAATTATTAAAATTTTACTGATATGGAATATTAACACTCATTTGTTGCATATTTTTTAAAATCAATCTTGACTATTTTTTTTAAAAGGATACAGAAAGATACCTGGAAACCATGTATCAAATGCCTTTAAAATGTTCATAATTTTTTAAACAGTAATTCTACTTCTAAGTTGCATCCAAAAGAAATTACTCAAAATATTTGCACATAGTGTAATAGTTTTTTTAAAAAATAGTTAAGAAAACTATGAAAATGGAATTCAACTTATAGTGATTTTGAAGCCCTTATAATTAAAAGTATCTTCAATGTGATCTTAATTACCTATTACTACATAAATATTTACACATATAGATAAAAGGGGGACTCTAAATAAGTTATTTCTGAGTAGAAAGGTAATAAATTTTATTTTCTTCTTTATTTTTATTTACAATTTTTTAAAGTTTCAGCGATGGATATGCTTATTTTAGAGTCAGAAATACACATCCATACACACACAAAAGCAAAAGAAACCAAGTCTTACCATGGCCTGCATATGGCTTGGCACTGTCATTTAGAAGGCTTGGGGAGCTGCTACTATTAGTCATTCTCTAAAAAAATAAAACACATGTAAAGAATATCACTGAGAAGTACAGTAATAAAAGTATTCGATCAGGCCAGGCACAGTGACTCATACCTACAATCCCAGCACTTTGGGAGGCCGAGGGTGGAGGACTGCTGGAACCCAAGAGTTTGAGAGCAGCCTGGGCAACACAGCAAGATGCTGTCTCTATAAAATAAAATAAAAATTTTAAAAAAAAGTTTTTCTTAATTAGCTGTTTTGTAACTTGTAACTTTTTTTTAGAGACAAGATTACACTCTGTCACTCATGGTGGGGTGCAGTGGTGCGATAATGGCTTACTGCAGCTCAAACTCCTGGGCTCAGGTGATCCTCCTGCCTCAGCCTCCTGGGTAGCTGAAAATACAGGAATATACCACCCAACATGTCCAGCTAATTTTTAAAAAAATATTTTGCAGAGGTGGGGGAGGTCTCACTATGTTGCCCAGGCTGGCCTTAAACTTCTGGCCTCAAGTAATCACCACCTCAGCCTCCCAAAGTGCTACGAATACAGGTATGGTTCTTTTAACTTTTGTAACAGATAACTTTTTTATCTGCTCAAAAAGTAAATGAAAAATTGCTATCACTACCAAGTTTAATTAATATACATACAAAACACACGAATGGAATTAGTCTCTCTCTACCCTCTACCCACTATACTGTCACCCTCTCGAACCCTACCCTAGGGAGGTTACCTACACGCTACCCACCTCATCACCTCCTCAAATCTCACCTCCCACTCAACAAACTTAGGAATAAATGAAGAGCTCAGATGCCCCCTGCACCTAGTACAAACTATACTGCTTAGTGCAATATACATGTATACTAAGGATACCTGCATCAGGGGATACTTTGTTTCAACAGGGCTCGCAAATCCATTGACTCCAATAAAGCTGGTGCTGAAATAGGAATCTGTGAGATTTGCATCAGTTAAAGCACCTCCATCCATTCCTGGAACTGAAAGAGAAAGGAAATTCCAGTATTTAAAATTAGTGAAGAGAATAAAACACTAAACTCATTTCTATGTTTCTAAATAAGTTTTTAAAGTCTCAAATCTGTCACGCTTATTTACCAGGTCCTAACAAAAAACAGAATCAAATAAAACTGGCTCATTCTAAAAATTTACTAAACAGGCTCAACATGACTGTTTCTACTAATCACCTAATAGCCACCAAGCACAACATGAAGAAACCACACTTGCATTTCCAGCTTCTTATCAAGTTTCCTTTGACTTAGTGAATGGACAACAGAAGATAAACCACAGCACTTTCTCTGAGTCATCATGTGGTAAAGAGTCACATCTCTCAACACTGTTTCTCAAAACACAGCTTTTGAAAGAGACCAGCAGTCTCATGCTAACTCAAAATTCAGGGGGGAAATTCTGCAGCGGGAGCAACAGTAACAACAGGATGGAGCTCAGGGATACTGACAGCTCTATGGACCAGAGGGTGGGATGACACAGCACTGGAGAACTAGGAAGGCAAGCCGTCACTCATCAACCGTCAACCGGACTTGGCACGAAGCTGTCTTCTAATCTGCTAGTCAAGCACAAAGCCTAATGCTTCACCCGTAAGCTGAGCTGAAAGGCAGACTGCCCTTCTCCAGGAAGAACCACTGAGAAGCCCCCTCCCAACCTCAACTAGGAAGCAAGCTAAAAAAAAAAAATTGTAGATGGGTGGTGAATCTCCTCAGAAAGCAATCTGAGACCATTTTTATTTTCTTCTGAAAGGATATAACATGAAGTCAACGTTGCCAAAGAGCAGCCATTTTAGCATTGTTTAGCTCTGTCATATTTCTCTAGCAGTTCACTTTAACTCACCATCTAATCACTAGCCAAGGACAGAACGGGTTTCTCAGAGGCAGCTATTGATAACTGCTCTGCAACCCCCACCCCAGCCTGTTTTGTACTAATTTTGTACATTTCAAGTATTTGTCTCCACACTTAAGGCCCAGGTTAAACTAATCAGCCCTTCTTGACCTTCATGACAAAGAGGCCCCATCACCATGGCAGCAGTCATGTGACTAACCCACCCATCTGCCTGCTGTCCATCACCTGACATCAGTACTTGTGCTTACCTGCCCCTTTGTGATGATGTGGAGCAGATCACCAGCCAACCACCTTAAAGACCTGTCCCCATTAAGGGGGAATATTTATAAGCATTCAACCTCAAGCAGCCAGTGGCCACTGCTTTACTAAACTCTGGTGTGGCCATGTGCTCTTTGAGCTACAGCTGCAGCCATATTTCCTGAGCTTTGGCCCCCTCTCCTACCTTGGAGAGGTGAATTTCTCTCTCTAAATTACTTTCCAAATAAACTATATTTTCCAATCTAACTTTTGTGCAATTCTTTGCATCTTTTGTGCAGCACCGGATCACAGACACCATATACTCACTCCCCCGGAGGCTCTGACCTACCATTCTGGAGGTCCAATTGAGATAACCTAACATCCTCTTTTTTAAATTTCCCAACATGTCCACAATGAAAATGTATTACTTGTATAATTGCAAAAATCTATTTTAATCACCCATATTTTTTAAGTCAACTTGAGATGTAGCTGAAGAAAAAATCAGAAGCAACTACACATTTATATACAAATATTTACCAAGTTGGTTTATATCAAATATTAAAGGTATTATTTTAACAAAAAAATTAGAAACAATGTGAAATGTCTGAAAAAAGAACTTTTATCTGAGGAATGCAAGTTTTTTTAATATCAGGCCCAGAGAGACATTAAAATAAGACAGCAGGCCAGGCACAGTGGCTCATGACTGTCATTCCAAACCTTTGAGAGGCCAAGGTGGGAGGATCTCTTAAGAGTAGGAGTTTGGCCGGGCTCGGTGGCTCAGCCTGTAATCCCGAGCCTTTGGGAGGCTAAGATGAGTGGATTGCCTGAGCCCGCGGGTTCGAGACCCGCCTGGGCAGCAAAACCTCATCTCTACAATAAATCAAAATATCAGCTGGGGGTGGTAGCGCACGCCTGTAGTTTCGGCTACTTGGAAGGATCACCAGAGCCCAGCAGGTCGAGGCTGCGGTGGCCGGGAGCGGCCACTGCACTCCAGTCTGGGCAACAGAGTGAGACTCCAACTCAAAAAAAAAAAAAAAGAATAGGAGTTTGAGACACACAGGGAGACCCAGGCTCTACCAAACACAAAAATCAGTCGCTCATGGCAGCATGAGCTACTCAGGAGGCTGAGGCTGGAGGATCACTTGAGTCCAGGAGTTCGAGGCTGCTGTGAATTATGATGGTGCCACTGCACTTCAGCCTGGGTAACAGAACAAGAACCTGCCTCTAAAATGAAATACATTTTTTTTTAAAGAGGGAGGAACAGCAATCACACCATATTTTCATTTCTTGAAAAGGCTTGCTATTGCCACAAGTGGCAAAATTAACCTAACAATGCCACCCAAACACCATAACCCATACCCTATAGCTTAAGAATGTACAGCCAGCCGGGCTCGGTGGCTCAGCCTTTGGGAGGCTGAGGTGAGTGGATTGCCTGAGCCTATGGGTTCGAGACCCGCCTGGGCAGGCAAGACCTCATCTCTACAATAAATCAAAAAATTAGCCGGGCATGGTAGCGTGCGCCTGTAATTCCGGCTACTCAGAAGGCTGAGGCGGAAGGATCGTGGGAGCCCAGCGGGTCGAGGCTGTGGTGGCCGGGAGCGGCCACTGCACTCCAGTCTGGGCGACAGAATGAGACTCCAACTCAAAAAAAAAAAAAGAATGTATAGTCAATCACTAATCAATGTTATTTCTGTCAACTTTGTATCAGTTGTCTCCCTTTTTTGCCTTTAAAAATCTATTTACATCTGCAACCCCCACCCCAGCTCTGCAACCCCACCCCAGCTTTATATCAGTTGCCTGACAACTTCGTATAAGTTGTCTCTCTTTTTTGCCTTTAAAAATCCACTTACATCTGCTGCTAATGTGTATATTGAAGACAACTTGAATCTACGCTCCTAGGTTGCAACTCTCAAGCTTGGCCCAGATAAACTACTTCTGTTAATTTAGCCTCAACTTCTTTCTTGTAGGTGATTGTGTCCAATAACAGAAGAATGATTAAATTTTAATATATCCATTGAAAAACTACTATGAAACAATTAAAAACCATGGTAACTAATGTCTAGGATCTGTTTAAAGTACTCCAGCAAGTTGACGGGCGCAGCAGCTCACACTGTAATCCTAGCACTTCAGGAGGCAGAGGTAGGATTGCATGAGACCAAGAGTCCAAGACCAGCCTGGACAACATGGCAAGACTGGACAACACAACAAGACTTCGTCTCAACTAAACATCTAAAAATTAGCCAGGCGTGCTGGCGTGTGCCTGTAGTCCCACCTACTAGGGAGGCTGAGGCAGAAGAATCATCTAAGCCCAGGAGGTCGAGGCTGCAGTGAGCTGTAATCATGCCACTGCACTCCAGGCTAGAACACAAAGTGAGATCACAACTCAAAAAAAAAGAAACCTCCAGCAAAATGAAACAAAATCTTGGAGAACAAACAGAATAAGACTGGCAAATCGTCAACCACTGTTGAAGATGGGTGGCAGGAGATTACTATCCTCTCTACTTTTAGCAAAACTTAAAATTTTCCATAATAAAAGGTTGTTGAAAATGAGGAAGGATTACAGAGACTAAATAACTGCGAATGCCTATGATATTGTAAAGAAAATTCCTATTTCTTCCATCTTTGTCTTTAGTTCCTGGCACAGAGCTCCCAAAGCCTTTGTAATTTCCCAAGCAACAGGGGTGCCAGGAGCACCTTTTGTTCTAGTATCTGGTCTCTGACCCGAGTCCCTAACACAGACTTCCTAAGTCCCTTGGAATTTCCTGGGCGATATGCGCGGCTTTTGTGTTGGGTTTCTAGGTGGGGGCTGGTCACCAGAAATATCCAACCCAGAATACAAGCCCTATCTCCCATCTTCTAGAGAGGAGCTGGAGACTGAGTTAATGATGCTGCCATAAAAAAAATCCCTAACTGTAGGGCTCGGAGAGCTTCCGGGTTGGTGGACACATCCACAAGCCAAAATCCACAGAGAGACTCATTCAGACCTTGCCCTACCCTACCTTTCCATCTTCCTGTTCATCTGCGTCCTTTATAAGAAACCAGTCAAGTGTTTCCCTGAATTCTGTGAGCCATCATGGCAAATTATCAAACCTGAAAAGGAGGTCGTGAGATCCCCCAATCTGTAGCCAAGTCAGAAAGAAGTGTGGATAATCCGGAAACCCCTAACTTGAGATTGGCATGGGGGAGGGGGGCAGTCCTGAAGGCCTGAGCCCTTAGCCTGTAGGGGCTGTACTAACTTCCAGAGAGCTGAAGAAGTGCTGGAAACCCCACACATCTGGCATCAGAAGTGTCGTGCGAGTGTAGGAGAGAGAAGACAGGAACCAGTTCTGCCCCCTTTTAGTGTAACAACAAACTACAGTGTGAAGTGGAAGGGAACACACTGTTAGAGTATGATGATTAATTGTGTTTACACAGCACAGAATAAGCATGCCAAAATGTGAACCATCTTGTGTATGTGGCTGATTGAAGTGGTCAGATTTTCTCTATGACTCATCTACAATGTAGTTATTTTCATAATAACAATAACACAGAAATCCATGAGAGAAGGTTCTCCATTCCAAAGCCCCCGTAACATTCACTCTCTGCCTTTTCCATTCACAAAATAGAATGGCTAGCCCAAAAGACAGTACAATTCCAGAATCAATTATTTTTGATAAAGCATTTTTATTTCAAATGTTTTTCATCTCAAATGCTTTCATTATACTTTTTAAAATCGCAAATCCAATTTTCTTTATTTATATTTTATATAAGCTAATACAATAGAACAATTATCGAACATGCCAAGAATTCAAATATCTGTAGTCAACGTCTTCTTTTACTTAGTGGATTTTTAAGTTCCTTGAAAGCAAAATCCACTGCACACAAGCATAATAAAATACTGGTAAAATCAGAGAATATTAAACTGTTGTCAGAGAATAAAAACTCTATAAACGTCTCACCATTTTTTTTTTTTTTTTTTTAGTTCGAGTCTCACTCTGTCACCCAGACTGGAGTGCAGTGGCCACTCCCAGCTGCTGCAGCCTAGACCTGCTAGGCTCTGGCGATCCTTCCACCTCAGTCTTCCATGTAGCTGGAACTACAGGCGTGCGCTACCACACCCAGCTAATTTTTTTTGATTTATTGTAGAGAT